>NW_017674203.1:0-4975 GCF_001879085.1 Nicotiana attenuata
ATTCTGCCCCAGTTTGGTAACTGGGTACAGCATGTTATCAAATATTAAAAATTAAAAGCTAAAATTTGAATTGCACTTCCCTTGTTCTCCTGGTGGGCGCCTGACTGCTGAAGCTTGAAAAGTATTCCCTTGTTCTCCAGGTGGGCTCCTGATTGCTGAACTTGAAAAGTATTCCATTGTTCTCCAGGTGGGCTCCTTACTGCAACAAAATAAACACCAAAGAAAATTTTCTGCCCTAGTTTGGTAACTGGGTACAACATGTTATCAAATATTAAAAATTAAAAGCTAAAATTTGAATTGCACTTCCCTTGTTCTCCAGGTGGGCTCCTGACTGCTGAAACTTGAAAAGCATTCCCTTGTTCTCCAGGTGGGCTCCTGATTGCTGAACTTGAAAAGTATTTCCTTGTTCTCCATGCGGGCTCCTGACTACAACAAATTAAACAAAGAAAATTTTCTGCCCCAGTTTGCACTAGGAAGATTTGTTAGTTTGTTAGCAAAATGTAGATCACCTAAGCTATTGATGCAATGACGAGAGTAAAACTAAAGACTTGACTGGAATGTACGATCATGTGAGTAAAACCTAGGACTTTTGACTAGCAAATTCATCAGACTAGGTCTTCTATCTTAGGAGAAAGATTCATCAGACTAAGATTTAGATCCTAGGAGAAAGTTCATCAGACTAGGTTGTCTATCTTAGGAGAAAGATTCATCGGACTAAGATTTTGATCCTAGGAGAAAGTTCATCAGACTAGGTTTTCTATCTTAGGAGAAAGATTCATCAGACTAAGATTTAGATCCTAGGAGAAAGTTTCATCAGACTAAGATTTTGATCCTAGGAGAAAGTTCATCAGACTAGGTTTTCTATCTTAGGAGAACAATTCATCAGACTAAGATTTTGATCCTAGGAGAAAGTTCATCAGACTAGGTCTTCTATCTTAGGAGAAAAATTCATCAGACTAAGATTGTGATCCTAGGAGAAAATTCATCAGACTAGGTTGTCTATCTTAGGAGAACAAGTTCATCAGACTAAGATTTCTATTTGGAGAAAAATCCATCAGACTAGAACTTTTCATCCTAGGAGGAGAAAATGTGAAAAGCAATGCCAGCATTTTATGCACGCTAACAAGACAGGCAAGGGCGAAGATTTGAGAAACTTCCCTTTTGTCGGCTCTCCTCTTCTTCCTTTTCTTTTCCTTCTTTTCTTTTTTTTTATTGTTGAACCAACTTTCTTGCACTGCTTTGTTCCTGTTTCAAACAAAGAAAACTTGTGAGTTTAAAATGTGGTGGTTAGTTTGTAGCCTTGAACTTTGAGGCCGGCTACTTCTGCATTTGCCAAGATGACTGATTTCCACCCGAAGACCTAGCTTGTTCCCGATATCCTCTACTTGTTGCATTGCATGAACTGGCATTCCCCCAACCCTTATGTCTCATATGAATCCCAAAGCACGTCTATTGCTCCCACTTCGCGTACATGATGTTCTTTCTTGACTTAATCACTGGCCTCGGCCTTGAAGTTGTATTGTTCCTTCACTTGCCTTGATAACCGATTCTTACTTGGAGACCTTGCTAACCACTTTCCTTAACGCAGAAAATACCTCTGATCCGTTCACCAAGCACCCTCCATCTGATATGTACCAAACCTTTCATGTTTCAATGAAAATACCTTTGATCCATTCACCCCAAACCCTTCATTTGTTGCGTTGTTCATGAATTGACAAATGCCAAGCCCGTGCATTTCACAAGGATCCTGAAGCATGTAGATTGTTGCCAACTCAGTGTGCCTGCTATTTTTCCTGACTTATGACGATTTGATATGCTGGCCAGATACCGTTTTGTTCAATTGGAAAGCTGGTGGCAGATTTCGAAGTCATTTCTCACTTGTTTTGACCGAATTGACTCAGGATGAGGAAGTAAACAAGACGAAAGGAACAGAGTAGAGGACAATGGAAAGAGATGATTGCTAACAAGAAAACTACAACGTAGAAACCTATCGGATATGGACACCGACTCTGATGACCTTGACATGCATCTGCAGCCTATTCTGTTAAGCAAATCTGATGTTCAGCTCTTGTTGTACCTTTTCGCCATGAAACTGGGCTTCAATGCTCCGTTTTCCCGATCTGAATCACAATCCTTTTTCGCCTTGTGGTGCCCGTGGGTTTTTACCATCAAGCCTCTCTCATTTTTGGTCTTTTTCTCAGCTCACCATCGCCTTATGGTGCCCGTGAAGGTTTTCACCGATAAGACTCTCTTATTTTTTATTTCTCTCAGCTTTCGTCGCCTTGCGGTACCCGTGAGGCTTTTCATTGATAGGGCTCTCTCGTTTTTCAATTTCCTTCGTTTGGACCGGAGTGTTGCCCCTGATATGATTCACCTCTGCTCGCTTGACTTGGCATCTCTCGAAGATTGATCCGAAGGTCTTCCTTTAGACCGTGATGTGGGCTTTTGGATAGGGTTAGAAAGAAAGGGTATTAAAAGCCCAAAACAATTTCATCATGGGTTCAAAATTACAACTTTCGGGATCAAATCTCCCACAACAATCACAACTTCTGCCCCATTTTCCTTTTTGGGGACTTTTGGGACTTTTATTTCGGTGTGACTGAACCTCAGAGAGAGGCTGCCTACATACCCTTTCGGGATCAAGTCAAACGTAGTTTAGGTCATAAAATTACTTCGTTGTTGCGATCTTTCTTTTTCCACTTTCCCTTTTCTTTCTTTTCATTTCTTTTCTTTTCCTTCTCTTTTCTTTTCTTTTCTCTTTCTTTTCTCTTTCTTTTCTCTTCTTTTTCTTTTCTTTTCTTTTCTCTTCTTTTCTTTTCTTTTCTTTTTCCTTTCTTTTCTCTTTTCTTTTCTTTTCATTTCTCTTTTCTTTTCTTTTCATTTCTCTTTTTTCTTTTCTTTTTCACTGTTTTTCTCTTGTTTCTCCGCTAATTTTCCCCGCTCGGGCTTACGAGTTTTATTATTGATTCCGAAAGAGGGGTACGAAAGAAAATAAATGAGGCTCAAAAGGGTAACAAAGGATAAAGTGTTTGGATAGCAGAACAAAATGCCTTCGTCATTCCAATCTCCAAAACATGCCAAGTACAAACTACACAATTAAACAAACATGAGGAAAATATACGTAACATCTTTTGATTGCACCAGAATTACTAACCATATCCACACATTTGCCTTCTACATTTGTCAATTACCCAGCACCGTTGGACAGCAACCATAGTACCACGAACGACCCCTGTAGACTTGGGGCAAACTTGCCTTTGGCTTCAAACCGGTGTGGCATGATGCATTTCAACAGTATTTCTTTATGTTCCGTCTGCCCCAGTTTCACACAATTTGGGCTTGAAGTGATCTCAAAATCCCTCGACTGTCCTTACATCTTCAACATTTGTTTCATTGCTTCATTACTAAACTGACTTTTAAAAACCAGGCTGAGAATTATACGTGTATGTCGTGTCACTAGAACCAACATGAAAAGAATTGTAAAAGGAGAAGAAAACTAAACAAAATGACTAGGAATGGCAGGAAACAGAGAATTGCATTAGACTGACGGTGAATGGGTTTAAACAGCAGAACAAACAAACAAACCTAGACAACACTAAACAAGCTATTACGGCAAAGTGAAAAGATAGAAGGGTTTGAGTCACAAGACAATATCCGGATTACAACCCTGAAATAACCTGGACAACAGAAATGACAACAAAATAAACCACCAAGAGATGGAGCGTCTTCCCCATTACCAAGCCTGACATCTTAACCACTAAGTTTCGCATCAATGTTGCTGGAATTTTCACAAGTCTTCATCACGTTGTTCTTAGAAAACCGCTTTTGGGTTCCTTGTGGCAGCTCATTCTCACGATCAACCTCTGATAGTGCTGAAACCTTAGTAGCATCTGGTCCTCGAGGGATCTCAGAAGAGTTCTCATGTTCCTTTTCAAAATAAATCATACCCACCATATGCGTCTCATTACGCACAGGAGATGGACTTTGGTTAGTATTTGCTGCATCTGGACTTTGCACGACAATGTCGCCTGCATTAATAAGTTTCTGAATCGCATTCTTCAGATTCCAACATTTCTCTATGTCGTGCCCCGGGGCATCTGAGCAGTATGCGCACCTTTGAGAAAGATCAAATTTCTTTGGGAGAGGATTCGGCTTTTTATCTGAATCGGCTTCAACATGTCCAATGTCCTTAACCTCTGGAACAGACTGGCATATGACTCTCCCAACGGAGTGAAGGTTTTCTTCTTCTGTAACCTCTCATTCTTAAATGCTGGATTGGGCTGAAAACCTAATCCGGGGTGTTTTTGGTAAGCTCGCGGGGGTAGATAGGCCTTTTGTGATGTGCGACTTTGGGATTTCTGTAGAGAGAGGTAACGTCGGGGAGAGTCATCTAGTGCACACGGATACCCGTGGGGACGACGTCGAGGCTGGAAGTGTTGATCAAGAAAACCTATCGGATCGTCTTTTCTGTTTCTCTTTCTTCCACCCAAGCTTACTAGAATGGCTTCCGAACAACTCACGATTTTGCCTGACTTGATCCCTTCTTCTACTAGCTCCCCCATTTTCAACACATCCTTGAAAGACTTTCCCAAGGCCGGGATCAAATGACTGAAATAGGTGGGTCCCTGGGCCTGTAGAAAAAGCTCAACCATTTCTTCTTCGCCAATCGGGGGGCTGACTCGAGCAGCTTGCTCCCTCCATCTGAGCCCAAACTCGTTAAAGCTTTCCTCCAATTTCTTTTCCATCTTAGATAGCGAGGAGCGGTCTGGGGGAACACTCGATTTGCATTGAAAGTATCGGACAAAGTCTTGAGCCATGTCACCCAACGTAAGCCACTTATCGACATCTTGACGAGTGTGCCAGTCCAAGGCTGCCCCAGCCAAGCTATCACCGAAATATGCCGTCATCAAGTCATCCTTCTCTCCAACAATCCTCATTTTGTTGCAATAGTCCCTCAGGTGGTCTACCGGATCTC
>NW_017674203.1:5023-25418 GCF_001879085.1 Nicotiana attenuata
GGCAGGCGGGCATCACGGGGCACAATCAGTTCTTTGCAAGTCATGCTACCCTGGCCTCCTACTCTTCGCTTGTTCCCAAAGGACTGTTCTGCGCTTTTCAACTTCCTGGGTACCCCATCTCGCCCTTCTCTTCCTGTAACCTTTTCATTTCTAGCATGGAGCTCATCCTGGGAGCTCTTCTTGTATGAATCAAGGACCTTGCGGGCAACCTCTGGGGGGTGATATTGGGCATTATGAGCTGGAGGATGAGTGGTGGAGTTACTAGGGTAGTTGGGAAAATTGTGATAAGCGGGTGTATCAGGAGAATACGGAGGATCATCCGGCATTGTGTTGGGAGCCTGGGTAAGGGCAGCATCCGGAGAAATCGGTGGCGGCGGGGGTGGTGCTTCCCCAGTCATCCAGGCTTGATACATGTCTGCCATGTGTTGTCTTAACATCCGCACCTCTTCAACCAACCCATTATCCTGTCCAACCAACTGTTGTCGGGCGCCGGTACCAACCAACTCAGTTCTATTATTGTTTGCCATTGTCTTTTGTCCTTGTGTTGCAACCACTTTAAAACCACAAACCAACCACCTTTCTGGAATGTCACGACAAAATGAAACCATCATGTTAGCGTTAGGGCATTTAACATATTGGTACCCGCACATTTGGAGAGTGAATGCACCTAGGCAGTTAACAGTTCCTATTATGCTTTTGATCGGTCGCATGCGTCATCCCGGCCTTTTCATTTTTCTTTATTTGCCAAGCCTTTCCTCTCATTCTTTTGCTTTTCTCTCTTATTTTTCCCTCTTTTCTTTTCCTTCTTTTTCTTTTGCCTTGGTTTTTCCTTGTTCCTATTCGCTCCTGTCCTCAAAATTGTTTTTCCGCTCTTTTCTTTCCTTTGCTCCCTTTTTATTTTCTCTTGTTTGCTTTTGTTTGGTTTCTTATTTTCTTTTTGTTTTTTTCTTTTTCCCTCTTTTGTTTTCTTTCCTTTCTTGTTTTTCACCTCTTTCCTTTCATTCTTTTCTCGTTTTTCCTTTTTTTTCATTTAGTTACGGTCGAATCCTATGAAGATTGCCTACGTATCACGACCCCGCGTGAATCAGACCGAGCGTAGTTCTTGCAAATAAATGCAAAAATAAGGAAATGATTTTTTGGGAATTTTCAATTTTCATTAATAACAACTACGATTACAAAAGCTACCGGTCTATTTGTTTTTTTCTCTCAAAAAGGGGAGTTACAAAAACAGACTCAAAAACAAAAATACAGACTCGATTAACTAGGAATACATTAAAGCTTCAAACCCTGGGGCCCGCGGGGCATCACTCGGCATCGCCACGGGCCTGCGCAAGACTGAGAAGGTTTCAATGTCAACTGTAGTCATCCTGGATGTTTAAAGGAATATAAGTAAAAGTTGTGACCATTTAAAGAAAGCCGGCTATTTAATGACTCACTTTGACTTAAAAGGAAAAGTGGCTATTTTTCAAAATTATTATTTAAGAAATCAAAGACTCGGTTTTGCAAATACGGCCTTTCAGCACTTCCGGGGGGAGATTTTAAGGCTGTGCCCGCAAACCATTTAAAAATGACTCAGGGTGGCTGTTCTTGCAAAAACAGCCTTCCGGCGCCCTTTTGGGGACATTCGGCTTATTTTAAACAAGAATGGCGGCACCCGACTTATTTTGACAAAAAGTTAAAGTCTTGGTATTTTTGGCTATTTTTGAAAAAGGGTGGTTGGACCCGATGAGGGTTGCCTACGTATCTCACATCCGGTGAGAATCAAACCAGCGTAGTTCGGTCAAATAAAACTAACTATTTTCGAAAACAAAACTTTTTTTTTTGTTTTGTTGGCAAATACACTATTTCTGAAAGCAAGACAAACTAACCTGAAAATAAAACTCATTTTGTTTTTCTTTTTCATTGGCAAACAAAACAAACTAAAAAAAAATACTTTTCTTTTTTCTTTCATTTTTCTCAAAAATCCGGCAGAATTTCGGCACTACTTGGACATTGGTTTTTCTAATATAGGTATTTAACTCTCTACACTGCTATTTTCTCTTTTCCCCCTTTTGTTTTTTTTCAATTTTTCCGGATATTCAAAGCCGGTCAGCATGCGAGTCCAAAACAGATAAATGCACAAGTAGGATGCATCAGGATGGTCCATTATTCCGGGTACACCTGTCCTAGACGGACCCAACCCCTGTGTTGAGTCCCCTAAGTCATATGCACGTGATGCAAATAAGCGTTCCTACTTGGGATCCGGCATGAGGTCAAGTTATTCTAGGTTCAAAACCTGGGTATATGTTCTAGACTGTGTACCCGAGCGGACAACTCGAGTCGAGGAGGGGGCTACGTACCGGGGACCCGCAAGATCGTCCGGCTTAGTAACTTGTCCGAGCCTCTTTCTTATTTCGGGGTATGACACTAACAAAATAGGGAGTCTCAACCTGTAAGCACATCCCCGGAGTGTGAGAAGAGAAGGGTTTCGGCTCAGTTTATATACAGTTCAGATAATATCAAAGCGGTAAAGCATTTAGCACATTTAGCAGAAAACATGTAGGAATATCAGATAAAGCCAAACATAACAATTATTCTAAGCTCGAATTCTTAAACCCTGGAACGAAGTTCTGGGTTTGTGTCCCCAGCAGAGTCGCCAGAGCTGTCACACCTCCTTTTTACCTACACCCCCAGAAGGGTGTAATAAAGGGAGTTTTTCCAATTAAAGGACAATCGAAACGGGATTTATTATTAAGAGAATTCAGAGTCGCCACTTGGGAGATTTATGGTGTCCCAAGTCACCAGTTGAATCTCGAATCGAGGAAAAGAATGACTCTGTTTAACAGTCCGCGACCAGAAATCCGAGTAAGGAATTCTGTTAACCCGGGAGAAGGTGTTAGGCATTCCCGAGTTCCGTGGTTCTAGCACGGTCATATTTGGCTTATTTATTTGACTTTAGAACAGGTTTTAACCTGTGTGCTTTTGAACTTTGGTTTTAACTGACTATTTTTGCAAGTGGGTAGAAGCAGGTGCATTCGCCCAAATACGAGAACAGGAAGTTATCACATTCATGTGGAGAAACATCATATGCCGCTTCGGCATCCCAAAAGAAATCAGTTGTGACAACAGACCCCAATTCACCAAAAAAAGACCACCGAATTCTTCGAGAAATGGCACATCAAGCGAATACTCTCCATGCCATATCACCCTGCCGGCAACGGCCAGGCCGAATCCTCTAACTAAATAATACTAAACATCTTGAAGAAAAAGTTTGAGGACGCCAAGGGACTGTGGCCGGAATTGCTACCAGAAGTGTTGTGGGCATACCGCACCACACCAAAAACAAGCACAGAGAAACGCCATATTCACTAGTCTATGGGACTGACACAGTGATACCAGTCAAGATCGGGGAACCAAGTTTGAGATACTCCAATGAGAGCGGACCAAGAAACGACGAGAATAGAAAGCAAGACCTCGACGAAGCGGAGGAGCAAAGAGACATGGCTTGCATAAGAACGATAGCCCAAAAACAGCAAGCAGAACTATATTACAGCAAAAAGGCCAAAGTACGACCACTCAAAGTCGGTGACTATGGTACTCAAAGCCAAAACACAGGCAAGCAAAGACTCAAGAGAAGGTAAACTAGGAACCAATTGGGACGGGCCGTACAAAATCACGGCAGCAGCAAACAAAGGATCATTCCAACTAGAAACAACGGAGGGAAAGCTACTACCAAACAATTGGAACGTCGCCCACCTCAAATACTTCAACTTCTGAGAGCGGACGCCCTCCAAGTCGTACTCTTTTTCCCTCACCCGGGTTTTGTCCAAATTGGGTTTTATCGGGGAGGTTTTTAATAAGGCGACGAAGGGGACGTCTCGAAGTTCAAGTATGATTCATCGCCTCGTCCTATCGACTACTTCTCCAGGCCGAGTGATGAAGGGACTAGGTAGACTAGAACTTCTCCAATGTATGAATGAAACAAGCAGAAACATGTAATATTCTCCAATGAATGAAATAAACAAAGCAGCATCTTTGCACAACTCCACCAAGTCATTTTATACTTTACATTCGGCCTCGCTCGAATTACTTTATATNATGATTGAGTTAGTACAACAGGGAGAGCATAAGAAGCCTTCACAAACTGTAATGATGATCACGGCTAGTGAGGACAGATCAAATGAAAAACCAACAAGTGGGAGAGCATCGATCAAGGTAGAAGAGACAGTTAGCGAACCGGTTGCGGTGATAAAGAAGGAGCCTTTGAGCAGTGTTGCAGTAAAACAAGAACCGGCTAAAGTGGTAGTGCCGGGGGCAGCTGTCAAGCCCGTTGTGATTGTAAAAGGGGCTCGCACAGAGCCGGTTATCATCATGCCAGTGACTCAGTTACCAGTAATCAGTGAAAAGGCCGTCCCATAGAATTACGGCCGAGTGACAGTGACGTATAAAGGGAAGGAAGTTAAGAAAGAAGTTTGTGAAACACATGGGCTGACTCGCTCAGGAAGATGCTTTGCCCCTGACGAGCTGAGAAAAGCTAAAATTACAAAAGATAATCCAGTAAAGAAAGCTGTAACTGAAGAAGAGGCAGAAGAATTCTTGAAGAAGATGAAGGCACAAGATTACTCCATTATAGAACAGTTGAGAAAGACCCCAGCATAGATCTCATTGCTATCATTATTGATCCACTCAGATGAGCACCGCCAGGCATTGATGAAAATTTTGAATGAAGCCCATGTTCTTGATAAGATTTCCGTGAACCATCTAAAGAAAATAGCAAACAAGATTTTCGAGGTCAACAGGGTTACCTTTTCTGATGATGAGCTGCCTTTGGAAGGCACTGAGCATAATAGAGCACTCCACCTCACGGTGAAATGTGAAGACTCTGTGGTCACCTGGGTGCTGATTGATAACGGGTCCAGTGCAAACATCTGCCCTCTCTCCACCTTGGAAAAGTTAAAGGTGGACAGTGAGAGAATCCAAAAGAATAGTATTTGCGTGCGAGGATTTGATGGAGGAGGAAAGGACTGTCACACCTCCTTTTTCTACTACACCCCCGGAAGGGTATAACATAAGGGAGTTTTTTCCAACTAAAGGACAATCGAAACGGGATCCGCTTATTAAGAGATTCAGAGTCGCCACTTGGGAGACTTATGGTGTCCCAAGTCACCGGTTTGAATCCCGAATCGAGGAAAGGGTTTGACTCTGTTTAACAGTCGCGAACCAGAAATTCGAGTAAGAAATTCTGTTAACCCGGGAGAAGGTGTTTGGGTTCCGTGGTTCTAGCACGGTCGCTCAACAGTCATATTTGGCTTATCTATTTGACTTTAGAACAGGTTTTAACCTATGTGCTTTTGAACTTTGAACCGCTTTTATTATTATTATTCTTAAAGAGGATTGCAACGTCGTGAAAACACGTCTCGAACCACGTCACATAAATGCACCCGTGGTTTTTGACACGTTTCAACTCCGTTGGGATTTGGATTTGGGTCACATAAATGTGCACCCGAGTTTAGGAAAGTAATATTATTAAACACGCGCCTAAAGCAACTACGCGTTTTGTTAACTTTGCGGGAGGCCATGGAAATTCACTAAATGGCACGTCCCGAGTTCTGAATATTTTGTAGAAAATGACTAATTAGGGCCACGCAATTTGTTATTTTGTTTGGCGTAGCGTACCTCAAACCAATTTTAAAAGGGAAATTCAAACCATGTCTTAGAGGGCCATAAATTATTCAATTGGTTGATATGGCACACCTCCAATCTATTCTAATTAAGGTGTTTCTAAAGTAATCCATGAGGGCCGTTTACTACGAAGAACCTAATTGAAAATTGTGGAATTTACTACTTGTTGAAAGAAGCTCGATCCTACTAATTGAAAATAGAAACCAATTAATAAGAGGGCCTTTTAGCTAATGGTCCAACGCTGGCCGTCTCCCAGGCCAGGGCCCAAAATCCTATTTGTAGGAAAACAGCACGGTGGACCCTTGAAGGCCCGGCATAAATGCCATAAGCAAACCCAATTTGAAACAACAACAACTGGAGCGCAATAGCCTAGGATCGAAGCCTTGTGAGCCCAATTATAGGAATCCGGCGGTTAATATTGGGTCTGGGGTCCAGGTGAATGCAATTATAATGAGAGATGGCATTGAAAAAAACAAAAACTTCAAAATAATCAGCACATAAAGAAAAGCCCAAGAGGCCCATATTCCTGTACGTTTATCATTGCAAAACCATTGCTGAAGCTGAAAATTTGATTAGAGTTCAACTTCAAAAATACTCAAACTATGATCACACTCACGTATGGAACCAAATCTAGGCGAGACACATCAATTGTTGACCACTTTCATGCTTTGAAACTATTTCCAATTGTCCTGAATGTATTGCACACAGAAGATATATGCACTTATGCAAGCTAATAGATTGATTCTATAATCACTTCTTATGTTCATCCAATACATCCGAAGTTAAAGCTCAAACCTACATTTAAACATGCTAATAAACTCTGAAATTTTTGAAGGGAAAATCAGTACCATAATTAACCAAACTACTAGAAAACTATCAGGTTCACACATACTAGATCAATGATAGAACCTGATAGTACTCCCATGAGCTACAAACTAAGCTATCAAACTCACAATCCTTCAGTACACTTCAAGTATTCAACACTTGAGGAAATCAAGGGGAAAAGGTGAACCAAGAGCTGATACACAAATCATTTCGAGCAATAACTACAAGCCAACTATAAACATGAAGTAAAGAGAAAACTATAACAAGTACACAAATCATTCCAACAAGCTGAAATACATCTCATGCTTTAACATCTCCATTTCAATTCATTTTTTCCAATCTATTTCACAGGCAACATGGTTACAGGAAAGTGTACCTGAAATGATAAAAATGGGTGAACAAAAGGGAAATCAGCAACTAGACTTCAGCAGGGAATGAACCAGCAACCAACAGCCCAGATTCAATGATGAAATCACAGAAAATGACTCCAAAATGGAACAATAGACTCAACAGCTCAAAACCCAATGAAATGCAAGCTGAACAACTGATACCAACTCTAATAACCAGGACACCCAAATGAAATCATTGACTAACTTTCAAGCCATTTCAAGGCTAGGACAGAAGATGAAACCAAAACTGATTTAAGATGCTTTGACCAAGTTTTTTTTAAAAGCTGAAATTCGATGGAACAGTAGCAGCTTCTAATTTCTGTATTTTTCTTCCTCCAGTCTTCTAGCGTTTTTTTTTTTTTAGATTTCTCTGATTTTCAGAAGGTTAAAGGCTCTCCCCCCCCCCCCCCAAAGACCTCTCCTCTAAGGCAAGGCAATGATGCCTTTATAGGCAAGTAAATAGGGCAAGCCTCAGATTTTTAGATTGCATTTTAGTCCCCTACTTTGTGACTTGGTCCCCAAGTAATACCTATCATATTCCTGAAAATCCAAAAGAGACCCCTACTAGAAGCTTCTAGGGGCTTCCCCAATCTGTTACAACAAAGATTCTACCAGTTAAATTCCTAAACTAACCTTCAAAACCTCTGTTTTTACTTCAAATTGACCCCATGACTTAAAACCCCAAACAAGTGGGCTGCTCCTGAGAAGAATCAAATAAAACGAGGGCCCAAGGATTCTAATCAACCATGAGTGTTCTGAAACCCCAAAACCTTGACCCAGACGATTAGCACAAAACGAAGGCCCAAAAACAAGCTTGGTCAATTAATCATAATTATGAACACAGAATTAATTTTAAGCCCCTTTAAACAGAATTAATCCAAGATTAACCTAAAACTATTGCCTATCCGAATTAACACAGAAACAAAAACAAAAAATATATAAAAAAACATGGCGATGAAGGAGACAGAACAGAACAAGAATCCGGGTAAATAAATCGACGAGGAAGACGACGGAGAAAAAAAACGAGAATGATACCTTCAAATCGCCCAGACAAAGCTTTGATGGACTCTACAGCTTCGATTTGAGCCGAAACAAACATTACCCGTTTGTTCTCGAAGAGAACACACGGTTAATATCCGTTTCGAACCATATCGTTCATAGGAGTTTGAAACTTGAAATATTTTCTTCCTTTGATTTAGATTCAAAACTGGTCCGATTTGGCTAGGATTTGGAGAGAAGTAGTGATGGACTAAGGTGTAAGGAGGGGTGATGGTTGCACGGCCAATTTCTGGTGGTGGTTGGAGCTTTCCGCCGGCGGCCATGGCTGAAACGCTCAGGGGAGGCTTACTTGGTAAGGGAGATGAAAGGGGAGATTCGTTTGGTCCTAGGTTAATTGAAGGGACTTCAGACCATCTTATGTGATTATGGGGGAACATTTGGGGCCGTTCGATGAAGTACAAGAGGCGGCCAGGATTAAGTTTAGACCAAATGACTCAAAACCCTGTCGTTTAACTAGCTATGTGGGGCAGACCGGGTCTTTGGGTGGATTTGGGCTAGGATTGGGGCGGGTTGTGTGATGGGCTAGGCGGGTAAGGGGAATGGAATTGGGCTTAAGCATTGAATTGAAATCAGCCCAAGATTTGATTCACATCTTTTGCTTCCACTTTTTCATTTCTTTTCTTTTAATTCCTTTTTAAAAAATGAAACAAAAATTAATTCCTAAATCAAATTGTCTTACCACATTAAATTAATTGAACTCTAAATTATGATTAATTAAGAACCAAATTAAAGGAAAACTACCAAAGCTCAACAATTAAAATTAAAAATGCAAAAATAAACTATTTTTTGTGATTTTTCCATTTTATAAAACAAATAATTTACTAATTAATCCTAAAAATGTGAAGATAGATCCTGAATGCAAATGCAATATATTTTTTTGTGTTTTTCATTAATTAAATAAAATAAACGTGCACAGACAAATGCAAACAATTGACAAAAATGCCACAAAAATTCACAAGATTGCAAATAATGAAAAGAAATTATTTTGTTTTGGATTTCTGGGAGTAATTCATACAGGGCAAAAATCACGTGCTCACAACGGGTACAAGGGGCCGAGCCGGGTCGGGTTAGTATAATTTTTAATTTTTTTTTTTGTATTTTGTATAACTATTATAAGTTATATTAATATAAAGAATACAATGAAGATGGGGAAATATTGCACTTATAAATTGCAAGTGCTACATTTATTTCAAAATTACAAAATTGAAGTTTGCATTTAACAAGTAAATTAACGAAAAAGGAGTAAAACTAAATTTTCATGCATNAAAAACAGCAAGCAGAACTATATTACAGCAAAAAGGCCAAAGTACGACCACTCAAAGTCGGTGACTATGGTACTCAAAGCCAAAACACAGGCAAGCAAAGACTCAAGAGAAGGTAAACTAGGAACCAATTGGGACGGGCCGTACAAAATCACGGCAGCAGCAAACAAAGGATCATTCCAACTAGAAACAACGGAGGGAAAGCTACTACCAAACAATTGGAACGTCGCCCACCTCAAATACTTCAACTTCTGAGAGCGGACGCCCTCCAAGTCGTACTCTTTTTCCCTCACCCGGGTTTTGTCCAAATTGGGTTTTATCGGGGAGGTTTTTAATAAGGCGACGAAGGGGACGTCTCGAAGTTCAAGTATGATTCATCGCCTCGTCCTATCGACTACTTCTCCCGCCGGTCACGCTCAATCCCTATGATAAGAGTCTGACATGTAAAAAAAAGAGAAGAGGTCAGTGTGAGCTATGGGTGTCTAACGAGTGGGCCGAGCCGGGCTGGGTAGGAAAATTTAGGAACCGTACGGGTTGGGGTCGGGCCAATTACGGGTTGGGGCTTACTGGGTTTAATGGGTTCGGGTTCATCCGGAAAAAAAATGAACCGTAAGGGTTACGGGTGTCACACCTCCTTTTTACCTACACCCCCGCAAGGGTGTAATAAAGGGAGTTTTCCCAATTAAAGGACAATCGAAACGAGATTTATTATTAAGAGAATTCAGAGTCGCCACTTGGGAGATTTATGGTGTCCCAAGTCACCGGTTGAATCTCGAATCGAGGAAAAGAATGGCTCTGTTTAACAGTCCGCGACCAGAAATCCGAGTAAGGAATTCTGTTAACCCGGGAGAAGGTGTTAGGCATTCCCGAGTTCCGTGGTTCTAGCACGGTCCATCAACTGTCATATTTGGCTTATTTATTTGATTTTAGAACAGGTTTTAACCTATGTGCTTTTGAACTTTGAACCGCTTTTATTATTATTATTTTTAAAGAGGATTGCAACGTCGTGAAAACACGTCTCGAACCACGTCACATAAATGCACCCGTAGTTTTTGACACGTTTCAACTCCGTTGGGATTTGGATTTGGGTCACATAAATGTGCACCCGAGTTTAGGAAAGTAATATTATTAAACACGTGCCTAAAGCAATTACGCGTTTTGTTAACTTTGCGGGAGGCCATGGAAATTCACTAATTGGCACGTCCAGAGTTCTGAATATTTTGTAGAAAATGACTAATGAGGGCCACGCAATTTGTTATTTTGTTTGGCGTAGCGTACCTCAAACCAATTTTAAAAGGGAAATTCAAACTATGTCTTAGAGGGCCATAAATTATTCAATTGGTTGATATGGCACACCTCCAATCTATTCTAATTAAGGTGTTTCTAAACTAATCCATGAGGGTCGTTTACTATGAAGAACCTAATTGAAAATTATGGAATTTACTACTTGTTTAAAGAAGCTCGATCCTACTAATTGAAAATAGAAACCAATTAATAAGAGGGCCTTTTAGCTAATGGTCCAATGCTGGCCGTCTCCCAGGCCAGGGACCAAAATCCAATTTGTAGGAAAACAGCACGCTGGACCCCTGAAGGCCCGGCATAAATGCCATAAGCAAACCCAATTTGAAACAACAACAACTGGAGCGCAATAGCCTAGGATCGAAGCCTTGTGAGCCCAATTATAGGAATCCGGCGGTTAATATTGGGCCTCGGGTCCAGGTGATCACAATTATAATGAGAGATGGCATTGAAAAAAAAAACTTCAAAATAATCAGAACATAAAGAAAAGCCCAAGAGGCCCATATTCCTGTACGTTTATCATTGCAAAACCATTGCTGAAGCTGAAAATTTGATTAGAGTTCAACTTCAAAAATACTCAAACTATGATCACACTCACATATTGACTATTAGAGCCACAGGAACCAAATCTAGGCGAGACACATCAATTGTTGACCACTTTCATGCTTTGAATACTTCCAATTGTCCTGAATCTATTGCACACAGAAGATATATACACTTATGCAAGCTAATAGATTGATTCTATAATCACTTCTTATGTTCATCCAATACATCCAAAGTTAAAGCTCAAACCTACATTTAAACATGCTAATAAACTCTGAAATTTTTGAAGGGAATCAGTACCATAATTGACCAAACTACTAGAAAACTATCAGGTTCACACACACTAGATCAATGATAGAACCTGATAGTACTCCCATGAGCTACAAACTAAGCTATCAAACTCACAATCCTTCAGTACACTTCAAGTATTCAACACTTGAGGAAATCAAGGGAAAAAGGTGAACCAAGAGCTGATACACAAATCATTTCGAGCAATAACTACAAGCCAACTATAAACATGAAGTAAAGAGAAAACTATAACAAGTACACAAATCATTCCAAGAAGCTGAAATACATCTCATGCTTTAACATCTCCATTTCAATTCATTTTTTCCAATCTATTTCACAGGCATCATGGTTACAGGAAAGTGTACCTGAAATGATAAAAATGGGTGAACAAAAGGGGAATCAGCAACTAGACTTTAGCAGGGAATGAAGCAGCAACCAACAGCCCAGATTCAGTGATGAAATCACAGAAAATGACTCCAAAATTCGATGGAACAATAGACTCAACAGCTCAAAACCCAAAGAAATGCAAGCTGAACAACTGATACCAACTTCTAATAACCAGGACACCCAAATGAAATCATTGACTAACTTTCAAGCCATTTCAAGGCTAGGACAGAAGATGAAACCAAAACTGATTTAAAGATGCTTTGCCAAATTTTTTTTAAAAGCTGAAATTCGATGGAACAGTAGCAGCTTCTAATTTCTGTATTTTTCTTCCTCCAGTCTTCTAGCTTTTTTTTTTTAGATTTCTCTGATTTTCAGAAGGTTAAAGGCTCTCCCCCCCCCCCCCCGTAAAGACCTCTCCTCTAAGGCAAGGCAATGATGCCTTTATAGGCAAGTAAATAGGGCAAGCCTCAGATTTTTAGATTGCATTTTAGTCCACTACTTTGTGACTTGGTCCCCAAGTAATACCTATCATATTCCTGAAAATCCAAAAGAGACCCCTACGAGAAGCTTCTAGGGGCTTCCCCAATCTGTTACAACAAAGATTCTACCAGTTAAATTCCTAAACTAACCTTCAAAACCTCTGTTTTTACTTCAAATTGACCCCATGACTTAAAACCCCAAACAAGTGGGCTGCTCCTGAGAAGAATCAAATAAAACGAGGGCCCAAGGATTCTAATCAACCATGAGTGTTCTGAAACCCCAAAACCTTGACCAAGACGATTAGCACAAAACGAAGGCCCAAAAACAAGCTTGGTCAATTAATCATAATTATGAACACAGAATTAATTTTAAGCCCCTTTAAACAGAATTAATCCAAGATTAACCTAAAATTATTGCCTATCCGAATTAACACAGAAAAAAAAACGAAAAAAAAAAAACATGGCGATGAAGGAGACAGAACAGAACAAGAATCCGGGTAAACAAATCGACGAGGAAGACGACGGAGAAAAAAAACGAGAATGATACCTTCAAATCGCCCAGACAAAGCTTTGATGGACTCTACAGCTTCGATTTGAGTCGAAACAAACATTACCCGTTTGTTCTCGAAGAGAACACACGGTCAATATCCGTTTCGAACCATATCGTTCATAGAAGTTTGAAACTTGAAATATTTTCTTCCTTTGATTTAGATTCAAAACTGGTCCGATTTGGCTAGGATTTGGAGAGAAGTAGTGATGGACTAAGGTGTAAGGAGGGGTGATGGTTGCACGGCCAATTTCTGGTGGTGGTTGGAGCTTTCCGCCGGCGGCCATGGCTGAAACGCTCAGGGGAGGCTTACTTGGTAAGGGAGATGAAAAGGGAGATTCGTTTGGTCCTAGGTTAATTGAAGGGACTTCAGACCATCTTATGTGATTATGGGGGAACATTTGGGGCCGTTGGATGAAGTACAAGAGGCGGCCAGGATTAAGTTTAGACCAAATGACTCAAAACCCTGTCGTTTAACTAGCTATGTGGGGCAGACCGGGTCTTTGGGTGGATTTGGGCTAGGATTGGGGCGGGTTGTGTGATGGGCTAGGCGGGTAAGGGGAAATGGAATTGGGCTTAAGCATTGAATTGAAATCAGCCCAAGATTTGATTCACATCTTTTGCTTCCACTTTTTCATTTCTTTTCTTTTAATTCCTTTTTAAAAAATGAAACAAAAATTAATTCCTAAATAAAATTGTCTTACCACATTAAATTAATTGAACTCTAAATTATGATTAATTAAGAACCAAATTAAAGGAAAACTACCAAAGCTCAACAATTAAAATTAAAAATGCAAAAATAAACTATTTTTTGTGATTTTTCCATTTTATAAAACAAATAATTTACTAATTAATCCTAAAAATGTGAAGATAGATCCTGAATGCAAATGCAATATATTTTTTTGTGTTTTTCATTAATTAAATAAAATAAACGTGCACAGACAAATGCAAACAATTGACAAAAATGCCACAAAAATTCACAAGATTGCAAATAATGAAAAGAAATTATTTTGTTTTGGATTTCTGGGAGTAATTCATACAGGGCAAAAATCACGTGCTCACAACGGGTACAAGGGGCCGAGCCGGGTCGGGTTAGTATAATTTTTAATTTTTTTTTTTGTATTTTGTATAACTATTATAAGTTATATTAATATAAAGAATACAATGAAGATGGGGAAATATTGCACTTATAAATTGCAAGTGCTACATTTATTTCAAAATTACAAAATTGAAGTTTGCATTTAACAAGTAAATTAACGAAAAAAGAGTAAAACTAAATTTTCATGCATAATAATACTTCAAATTAATCTAACAAACTAAAACATTAAGCATAAATACGTCTAATAATTTATAAATAACACAAGTTGTCTCAAATCAACTTAAATACGAATTTCCGGAGGACGCTCAAGACAACTCTTCATATGCCTCCTTAAACTGCCTGTGCCACACTTTGGACGAAGATTTAAGACTCGACCACAGTTCTTGCACTTTACTTTCTGAACTTCTTCATTTTCTTCTACCACCTCAAAGTGTTCCCAAACATATGAGCGCACTCTAGAAGTACGAGGCATGATTTAACTTGAATTGAGAATTTGAGTTTGAGAAATGAGAGATGAGTGAGGAAATGAAGAAGAGGGGGGTGTATTTATAGTTTTCAAAGGGTTAAATTTGTAATTACAAAAGTGTTAAATTTTTTTAAAAAAAGGCCCAAAAAGGGCTAATTGTGCAAATCAGCCGTTGGGCAACGACTCCTTGGCAGGTGACCATTGCCAACGGTTAACATGGGCTGCCCAATCAACAATTTAAAAAAAGAAAAGAAAGAAAACTAGTCGTTAACCGGTCTGGGCCGGTCCGGGCAGGGCCGGTTTAACCGGTTCTACAGTATTTTTGTTGACCGGGTTTGACCGGTCCGATTAACCGGTTGAAAATAGGTGAACGGACCAAACCCCCTACCCCTTTAACCTAGCCCCACCCGGCCCCCTTGTACCGGTCCGGTCCAGTTCCGATTTCAACCGGTCTGGGCCGGTCTGGAAACGGGCTGACCCTGCCCGTTAGACACCTCTAGTGTGAGCATATCACACATAAAAAACAGACTTAAACTAACATGGAAAAACACTCACTCGTAGGGCCATGTCAGATACCCAACGACAGATCTGCATCTGTCATCGTCTGTAGCGTCGTATTCTCGGAAGTCGCGCATAGGGGAGTAAAGGTCGGCACCGCCCGTTCTGAGTTGGCCAAGAGGCCGTAGTCCACGGGAATGACTATATGCCGATTAGGAACCTCCGTCCTTATCTCCACACGAGTAGCCCTCTCCACGAAGGTCCGTGTCTCCTCAGGGTCGATGTCTGAGCCAGAGCCATCGTCCTCCGCAGGGACAGTTCTACCTCCCCCAGCCGCCGACGATGAGCCACCCTCAGCAACCCGCGTGAGATCTCCTCCACCACGAACCACCTCAACCTCATAGGGCCTTTTCTCCATGGCGGCACCCGCTACGGAAACGGCCTCGACGCATGGTGTAAGCACTGAACCCGCTTCCAAAGAAACGGATCTTACCGGCCCAACATCGGCAATAATGGCTTTTCCGGTCTCGACCCTTCGCCTTTTCCTCGGTGATGCCTCCTCGCCGCAAGACGGCTCGTCTACAAGGTGGAAGATAGGCTGAGAAGAGATCTCATCCAGCATAGCAACAGATTGAAGGGCGGAGTCCCTCATTGGTGTAACTTGATCCCGACCTCCTCGAGCAGACTCAACTAAAGCGAACTGCATTCCAGCTGGCGCGACGGCCTGGCAAAATGCAAGTACTGGAGCCTTCTCCTTTTTGGAAACTCGCCGACCTAGCACCAAAAGAAGGTCGCGTCAGAAGGCAATAGTCAACGACAATAAGTTAATGTAAAAATAACGCGTACTAGACGGAGTCTTGGGTCCAAAGCACTTGTGAAAGGATGCCCAGTCGCGAATTCCCACATTGTGGGGGTAACACGCGAGTTACCCAATCTTCAATATCGAGGACGGGAGAAGGTGCACGCCTCTCAGCTGAAAACAAGGAAGCAATGAGATTCGAAAACAAAAGAGAAAGAAAATAACGAACATACGGCATGATGCTTACGATTATAATTCCATTGCTCGGGAAACCCGGTAGGATTCGCCACCAGGTGCTCGGTCTTGATGAAGAAGTATTTACGCCAGAATCGCCGGTTCATCTTATCATCCATCCCGACCACCAACGCCTTGACCCTAGGATGGCGCAGATGTATCAACGTGCCTCTATAAAAGCTGGGCGAGAATAGATGCAGCAGATGGCAAATATTGACCTCGCAGCCGGCCAACTCTGCATACTTCGCCAACATCAGAAAAGCTTTGTATAGATAAGGGGAGAGTTGCGCACAAACGTTGTAAAAGCGGAAAAACTCCTCCGCTAATGGGGGGAGAGGAAGAGAATAACCGACTAAGAACGGGTTAACATAGAAAGCACAATATCTAGGTCGGTGAACCTGTACTATGTCATCTCCCGCCGGGATAATCTCGACGTGAGAGGGAATACGGTACTTGGATCGGAGGTCGGCTATTTGACGCAGCCCCATCTCAGAAAGTTCTTGAACAGGAGCAGGAGCAGGTTCATTTGGAAAATCGTGTCTGACTAAAGGATTCTTGGGAACCACCTCCTCCACGGTGGGAAAACTATCTTCCTTCTCAACCACGGATTCCTCACCGCCGGGAGGAATGGCCACCGATAAAGGAGTGGCATCGGTGACTCCGTCGTGAATGTGAGGTTAATTTGACATGTTTCAGTAGTAGAGTGTATACAGCAAAGTAGGAGAAAAAATATGTCAGCCGGAAAAGAAATCGGGGACTGAAATTGAAGAAATTGCAAGAAATCGGAAGTGGAGATCCAAGAAGAAGATCAAAGAAAAACGATATGCGTGCAACAAGGGGAATGCTGAAAATTTCAAAACAAAACCCCTCCTTTACTTATAGGGTTGAGTAACACCGGAATCGAGGCAGAAGAGCCGTCAACGGCACCAAAACCGAAGCGACAGAAGCACAGATACTGCATTGCGAAGACGCTTAATAATGACGCGCGTGGCATGACATCATCCTACGATAGCCACACTAACCGCAGCCCCGCCTCCAATTCGACCTCGGCCGATTCGATTCAATCGTTACGACCAAATTTCCTCTGAACAACTGTAGACAAGATCCGTTTATCAAGGACGTCCAAGATCACGACCTCAACAAGCGGAGGGACTAACTATATTGGTCAAAATTTGGATTAGACTTAATAGCTACAAATGGACGTGGTCTAGGATTGGACCGACGATGGCACAAGGGCGAGGAGTCGTCTTAAGAGAGACGAGCGCCGAGGTCGAGCAACGGGCGTATGAAAGTAACGGTAGGATAAGTTAGACTAGAAAGAAGGAATATTCCATTGAATATTCTTTCACTTGTACCTTTTTGGGGTTTTTCAGGGGTATCCCCTGTAAATAGGAAGAGATAAAGAGCAAAGGAGGGATCTTCACTTTTTGATAAGAGCACATTGTAAAAGGTTGACAAGAGAGAATATACCAAAGCTTGTTCACTGTTTGTTCGATTTACGTTGTTCATTCACAAAATTCAAAGATTCCTTACTCGTCTTCATTTCCCATCACCCCATATTGTTCTCAGGGAAGAAAATCGTCCAAGTCACCTAACATTTGGGTGATAAATCCCTTATTATTACATTTATTGTCATTATCTACATTTATTGCATGCATCTATTACTATATTCATTGACAATAATTGGTCATATACTTGACATTTACTGTTCTTGAACACGGTCTCATCTCACCGACATATCCCAATTTTAGATCCAGAATTTATTATGTTTAACTAAGATTCACTCTCTATTTCCTCATTAAATGATTTAACAAAAAGCTCAACACTTTTTGGTCAAACAATGTTCAGTGACAAGACTTTAAATACTTATCGTAATAGAAAGTTTATTCTTTCGGTGCGCATTTTATAATATTTGAATGCACAAAATATTTCATAGTCATAGTTAACTTTTGTACAATGTGATTTCTTCTATATTAAAACAAATTTGTTTTGAATGTGCGGCTAAGAAATCTAAAATATCTTGACATAAAAATATATAAAAATTGAAACAAACTAACGTCCAACGCAAAAGAAAAAAGAAGGGCCACGGGAGGTATGAACTAAAGTTCGATGCTTAACACATCAGATTTTTATATACCTTATGGCTTAATTAAAGTTAATCATGCTTCACAAACAATAGTGAATAATATCGTATTTAAAAGTGAGTTTACAACTTTAATCATAACGTTGTGATTCTAAAATATTAAATTACTTCCATTTTTTCCTCCTATATTATGTCAAAAATGTTATTGGTAACTTGATTTGAATTATATATTATATTATTTTTGTTTAAAGAATTGATTATTAAACTTTCTACTGTATATATATTCAACAGTGTAAGCAATTTAAAGTTTATTATTTTCAATACGTATTTTTCGTGCAGCGCACGAACATAGAGACTAGTTATATAAAAAGCACGAAGTCACTTAGCGAAATGTCTTTCGTCTCTTTTACCCTATTAAAAACATAATTCACAATGGACAAAATAGTCATTAGATTATTTTTCTAATATTTAGGAATAATCATTTAATAGTCTAAATAGCCTTGGTATTGCTAATACCATGGTTTGCTATTTAGTTATACATAGGATAATACCAAATATGTTGCATAACTAATACTTGCATTAGTAATACATAGATTAAAAAAGTGTACCAAACATGAGATAGTAATACTAAAAACTAGGGGTGGCGAATGGGCGGGTTGGGCTGAATTTGGGCGGCTCAAGATGGGTTAGGCCAATAAATGGGTCATTGCTCAACCCAGCCTAAAGTGTACTTGGGCTAAGATGGGATGGGTCAAGATGGGCTAAACAATGGATCATAACACAACCCGCCCAACTTGACCCATGTTTTAAAACTATACTTTTCTTGCATAAGCAAAGTTTTTAACCTTTTACACACCTATGTATAAAAGGTAAATAAATATTATTAGTATTTTGAGAATCAAAATATAATTTCTTAAATAACAGATTAATATTTAAAATAAGCTGAAAAAAAAAATTGCAGGTGGGGCAGGGGGGTTGGGGTGGGTGGGACGGTGACAGAAAAACGAAAAAACAGAAAATAAAAAATTTAAAATACAAAAAAAAAGTAAAAAAAAAAAATTACGGTGGGGTGGGGCTGGGCTGGGGTGGGGGTAGGGATGGCAATGGGGTGGGGCGGGTTTGGCAAAACCCACAAAAATTTCAACCCGCCCCGCCCCGCATAGTTATTTTTTCAGTTTTCAACTCGCCGTGCCCCGTCCCGCCCTGCTTAATTTTTTTTCTTTTTTCTTCAATTTTTTTCTAAAACAAAATAGTTTGACATTTTGTTAGTAACATTTTGAAATAAAGTTGCACATTTATCGTATGTCAAAAGTTTGTTGCATATTTATCATATTGAAAATTAAGTTGCACGTTTATCTAACTTCCTTTAGCATGAAATGAAGTTGTGAAAAACGGAAAATTTTATTTTGTGTCTCATACAACTTACACTAGTTGTATGAGGTAACTTTTTGTCTCACAGTTTTGTGGACCCAACAGTGTAAGATTGGGGTCCACAATTTTGTGAGACAAAAAGGAGCCTCATACAACTAATGTCAGTTATATGAGACACAAAATAAAACTTCTCGTGAAAAACAGAGATTTTCCAGATGTTAGTGAATCAGTTAACGTTGCTTTATTCAGCTCGTATAAACCCCATTTAAAAATATTTGAGAATTAAAGGTATTAAATTGGAGTCAAATTCCACATGTTTATCAGTTTTGGTCTAAATGCAACTTGGTGATTCCATTTCCGAAATAGAATCAGAAATTTATTTTGTAAACAGCATAATAGAGTTTATACTTGTTTAGAACCTTTCGCGCATTTTTCTATTTTTCTATTAGAACCAAGAATGGTCGACCAAGGGTAGAAATGTCATTTTCTTGCCATTCGAACTCATTTTAGACCTATTTCTGCGACGCGTCTTTTAACCTAACATCAGCTATGTACACCGCCTGCTCCACCTTCACTACTCGCCTCTTGGTTGCTCTCTTTTTCCTTCTATGATCTTTCTTTCTTTTATATTCTTTAATCGAAATGGAGATCTTGGCAAATCATACGGGGCGAGCATTGCGAAGCTTATATATTAGTCGATCAACAAGGAATTAGAAGGTTTTCTATTCTTTCATCTTCTTCGTTTTTTTTTTTTGCTTCCTTTTTGCTTATTTTTCTCATGTACTGCTAAATTTAAAAATAAAACAATTTATAATTTTGGATTTGCTGTATCAAAATTTTGGGCTTTTTCATTCCTGCGTGTCCAATTGGATACAGATTAGCCAAGAGCAAGCAGGTGATCGACATACCTGCTTGAGGAGGAGGTAGATTACTCTTGTGGTTCTTAAGGTTTGTTCTTATGCAATAATCCATGAATATAGAGATTTTCTGGTTTTTTTTTCCGCTTACGGAGCATTGTTGGTAAGAACCACACAAAAAAAAAAAAAAAAAAACGAAAAGTATTAGTTTGGTTACGTTAAAACTAAATTTTAGTTTTAGGTAGTAGT
>NW_017674203.1:25438-78076 GCF_001879085.1 Nicotiana attenuata
ACAAAAAAATAAAAAAAAAAAAAAGTAGATTTTGTGGTTTAACCTAAAATATTTTTTAGGTGATGTAATTATGTATTGGGCAAGTTTCTTGTTGCTCTTATGGAAGTTGCTGTAAGTTTGCCTCTTTTATTTTTTTTGGTCAAAACTGTAATTTCTTGCTCCTATTCTCTATTGAGCTATTTTGTTATCACGACACTATTTTAGTTTCTCTGTTCACTGTAGCCCTTTGTGTGTTGGTGTCACACTCACAAGCTTAATCATAGAAGAATCTCACCACAGATCTAGAGGGAAAGAGAAACGTAGAAGGTGAAATATGTCAAGTTATCATCTGTACTCCTTAGATAGTCATAGTTACTGACTTACTTCTCTTTGGATCTGAGTTATAGTTTAAGAATTATTTTAAGAGAACTACATTGAGTTCGAAATGACACATGTCCTTGTAAAGAGCTTTTTACGAGGTTTGTTAAGGACTCTCTTGAAACTGAGTCTGCAGATGGTATTAAAAGTTCAATTTAGGTAATTGCGCTTTTTTCTTTGAGTTGCTGAATATGCTAAGCCGATATTAGATTTTTGCAATATGTGGGTTTGTATAATCTATAGTACTTCATTCCTCTATTGTACTCACAGACATAGAGGCGAAGAGGAACATATGAGAGGAGGTGTCTCAAGCACTAACATGTAGTCCAACATCTATTGTTTCAGGTAATTTCCTCTAATTCAAGGTAACTGGTTTAGGGTACTGATTTTCGTAGTATCATTAAATTATGGAGAATCTTTGCTCTCTGCTACGTGTGTTTATGACATTATTCATGATGAGTTCAAAATTCAAACACTTACGAGGAAAAATCCAATTTGTTAGGTTGCTCCGCATGTTTAGTTAGACATGTATTTATCATTTTCTTCATTTGATTATTGATTTTAAAAGTCCAATACTATATATATGCATTTGTTCGTGAAAGAATTTCTTCGTCAATGAAATAAGAGCTTGGTTACCCTAATATTTGCAATAGTAATGTTTGAATTTCAGAAGTGTGACTGCAATACCTACTTTGGTGGCTTCATAAATTTTTATGTTGTTTCTTTCGGAAGAACTTGGATATGGATGACTGCTAATTGATTGGTTAGCCTAAAATTTGTAGTATCATGTGTTATAATTTATGAATGACCATTAATTGATTATTCTTCTGCGTGTGAACTATTAGTGTTAAATCCATCTATTACGGCAACTTTTATTTATTGACTATAATATTTTGAGTATCTAAATCTAAGATATGAAACTGTTCCTTTACCTTCGTGTAGGCATTTCACCTAATGCCAGGAAGAAACTTATAGCATACATCAATTCCTGCTTGTATGAATTTTTTCTAATGTATGCATAAAGTAATAGTGAAGATGAAGTAATTATTGCAAATCTTCTACACGTAGTTCTATATTTTCAGCTATATATTCTAAATCTTAGTCCAATTTTTGTCTCTCTACTTTACTCTATTAAATAAAGAATTAGGTCTCTTTTTAATAATAATTTTTTAATTGGTGTTTCTTTGTAGGTCGTATTTCCTATGATAATGTTGACACCCTGAAGGAGATATATTGTTTATGTTAATAGGTAAAGAAATGAACTTCAATAGCTGGTCAGCTAGAAAAAATTCTTACAATTCCCTCGTTGAAAGTAATGTGATACTATTTACTTTTTTAGCTGAAGCTGCCTTGATTGACAGTTCTGTTCTATTTGGCAAATCATGTGCTTGGCAACTAGGTGTTTTGAAATGTGATGTGAACTGAAATCTAAGTTCAGCTTTCGGATTGTAGATTGCTTAACTCTAATCATCAAATTATCATAGAGTAGTAGTAGTAGTAGTATCATCGTCTAGGCAAAAATAAACTATAATGTGTTACACATCAATATCAGATTTACAGTGATTTAAAAATATTACATGTGAATAAAAGGTTGTGAAATTTGAGAAATCTCATGAGTGCATTGAATTACGAGAATAGGCCATAAGATGTTAAATTACGAGAACTTTTGAAACTTTTGCTATGCATTATCCAATATAGAAGCTTATATCATACACCAGATATAAGACAGTGGGCCAAAAAGAGTCATAATATTATATGCAACTCCATTGAGGAGGATGTTAGGAAGACATGAAAACATTGAAGCTACATACTCTATATATAATTAATTATTGCTACTTGTGTTGATACTGTACTCGAAATATATTTTGCTCTGGGATCTGATAAAGAGTAATGGGGATGTTTGGCATAAGTTTTTAATTTATTTTAGGACATGAAATTGGTGAATCTTCTCGCATTTTGTTTGTTGCTTCAGTATCATTCGTATACCATTTTTGTTTTGCGTATGTGGTAAAGCACCTAAAACGTTTGATTATCTTTTTTGCAAGAGCGGAAATTTGGTGCAGCTTACCACAGTTTGAAGCCCCTACTGGAATTCATTACTTTTAAATTCGCAATGCATTGTTGGACCATTTTTTAAATTCTGTTTTCGTACTCCTTTATTTTTAATTATTATGGATAAAAATATGTGAAGTCACCTACCAATTTTACAAACGAATTAACTATAGGTATTGAATTAGTTCAAAGTGCCTATGAACATTATGTAATCCTTCTGAATTTATCTGCTAAGAGGATAAAAAAAAATTGCCAGCAGGGTGGATTAGATTGATCATTGTGGAGTACATATGTGTATTGCAAATAGCACGTAAAAAAGAATGCCTTCGTACTCTTAAAAAAAAATTCTACCAGTGTATATCGAGAAGTCATGCCCTCCCTGCTCAAATTGAAAAAGAAAAATATATTGACTAGACTGTGGTTGGGCCCGTGCATAGCACGGGCTGCTCATATCTAGTCTTAATTAGAATATATAAATCTACTACTAGGTACTTTTTTGGTTAGCACATATTTTTTCACTTTTAAAAAATAATCTTGTCAGCGCATAAAAAGAAGTGAGAAAAAGATCTTTTTGCAGGGGTAAAATTAAAAAGATAATTAGAGAACAAGGAGAGGTCATTTTATTCTGCTCATGATAGATATATCCATTGATTGAGTAGTGCGGTGTCTATTCTGAAACATGATAGATAAATGAACCCGTATTAAACCCGTAACTCGCCTGACGCCTCGTCCCGTTTTAAAAAATTTAAAAAGTGTTTTAACCCGCCCCGCACCCGCATAAGAGTAATCCCGTCCCGCATCAAACAAAACCCGCCCCGTCCCGCACTCGCTCCGCCGCATTGTCATCCCTAGGTGGGGGTGGGGGGTGTATGGCGCAGAAAAATGAAAAAAAATGAAAAAATAGAAAATTGAAATACAAAAAAAAAGCGGGGGAGGAGGGGGGGGGGTGCAACAGAATGGGGCAACTTAAATACCTTGACTCTCATTTTTAAACTTTGATACAAAAACTAATGATGAGGCAACTAAATAAATTTCTAGATAAGTTGGGACGAGATCCCTTTGTTTTGGGTGAGCTTCATGAGTTGTATTTGGGCTACTTCATGGGTCAGAATGAGCTGTAAAAAAGAGAAATTTTTAGAAATGACTATGTTTAGTGGCTATTAACTTGCTATAGCTACCATTTACTTAATTACTTCCTATAGCTATGTTTTCACTTGTTATAGAGTGTATTCGATGTATTCAAGCTACTATATTCATGAATACAGTAGCAAAACTCGGCGGAAAACAAGGTAGTCCAGCTAAACATAGACTATATTCATATGTATTTGCGAGCTGTATTCGTGAATACAGTAACGGACATCTGCTAAAAATAAGGTCTTCAACTGTTTAATAACGGTAAGTGAATCAATTAACGCGATAAACTCCTAATATAACTTAACAAACTCAATTATAACACGCAAAAATTGTATTTCCAGTTATAGAAAAGATTCCCAGCCGAAAAGCACCCCAAAAACAGAGCAATCTTCAGAGATTCATTCCATCCTTTCTTTTTTTAGTGGTATCTTTACTAAAATATTTTTTAATGGTATCTTTACAAATAGATTTCCATATTGAAATTATATAATTACATTGAATACAGTTAAATACATACAAATACATTGAATACATGAAGTATAGCAGGTCATCTATAGTGCAATCATACAAATACATACTGGAGATACATTTGAATACATATATACATCTGAATATATAAATTATATTAATTAAAAAACATATGAATACATTCTAAAATGCTGTTGTATGAACTCAAATACATATAAATTCATCTAAATATAACGGAATACAAACACTAGATTTAGGGTTTAGACACTGAACGACTTCATCTCTTCAGTACCCTTGACACAAAACATATAAATACATGCTGCAGATACATTTGAATACATATATACACCTGAATATATAAATTATATTAATTAAAAAAACATATGAATACATTCTAAAATGTTGTTGTATGAACTCAAATACATAACAGAATACAAGCACTAGATTTAGGGTTTAGACATTGAACGACTTCATCTCTTCAGTAACCTTGACAAGATCAACTGATGGCTTCTCACGTGCAATAGGCATGTAAGCACCATGGACTTGAGTTGCCGTAGCCAATTCCTCGGGGGCAGAATCACCAGCCTTGACCTTGCGAGCAAGTCTTGGGAAGACGACTAATTTGGCCTTGTAGGTATTCAGCCCAAAAGTTTTAACACTTACCACAACTTTTTGGAGAAAAAAATATTGAAAATTGAGGGAGATAATGACGCTGATAAATAAGAGAGCTGGGGAGAGAAATTTGGAGCAAAAAATATTGAAAACGGCCATGGCAGCTGCTAGGTCTCCATGTCGCCTAGAGAGAGAGAGAGAGATTGTGGAGAGAGAAATAAGATACTATGCAGTGATTTTGGGAGAGAATAAACTGAAAGAATGAGAGAAAAAAATATTAGACAGCGTATTTAATGGCTAGATGGTAGTAAGTGACCATAAATACATATTTTGCTATAAATTCTAAAATGTAGCTATAGAAAATAATAATTTTAAAAAGGTTTTCATTTATAATAAATAGGGTATAAAGCTTTGTTATAAGAGGTAAAATTTCCTATAAAAAATATGGGCTGACATGTTTGTAGCCCAACCCATTAATCTCTAGGGGGTTGGGCGGGTTGATGAGTTTGGGGTCAAATTGCCACCCCTACTAAAAACTAATGCATGTATTATTGGAATTTTTACCTCCTATAGCAAAGGTTAATACCTTATTTATTTTAAATAAATACCATTTTAAAAAATTATATTCTATAGATACCTTTTAATGTTTATAGCAAAATATCTAATTTTGGTTACCTCCTACTCCTAAGCCACTAAATACGCTATTCAGTTGCACTATTTTCTTTCCTCTCTACTTTGATACATGCCATTGTCTTCCCCCGTTCCCTGAAAATACGTGCTCGATCTCAAAATTCCTCTCACCCACATCACCTACCATTAGTCAAAAACCCCACGCTCTCTCCTCTCTCCTCTCTCTCTAGGGTGACATGGTGTAGTATAGGTTGCCATGGATGCGCAGCCCTCTCCATCAAGTTAACATCAGAAGGGTTAAGGTTGAATCTCAAAAGCCTTTGTTTGGATCTTGTTTCCGAATCTGCCGCCTATGTTGTTCGCGAAGAAATCCAGTAGCGGAGCAGAAATTTAAAGAGTTTGAGTGTGTTCTTGGAGTTGTAAAGGAACGGTAGCACAACAGTGTGTTAAAGTGCTGCTGCTTTGTGAGAAAGATGAAGAAGAATAGCCGCTGCCCATTTTGACATTCTTTGGACCCCTCTTTTGTGTTACCTTATTATTATGGATTTTTTTTTTCAATTTGGGGATGAGAAACTTGGTTTTCTGTTCATATATTTTAATGTATTTTCAACGTATCACGCTGTATTTACATGTATTTCATTGTATTCATTGTCTATTTTTTCAGTGTAATTCAATGTATCTCGCTGTATTCCATGTATTTCATTGTATTCACTGTCTTTTTTTTTATTGTATTTCAATGTATCACGTTGTATTCTATGTATTTCATTGTATTCACTGTCTCGCTATATGCCATGAATGTATTCATATATTTTTTTAATTAATATAATTTATGTATTCGGATGTATTATATAATTTCTCTGAAGATTGCTATGTTTTTGGGGGTATTTTTCGGTTGAGAATCTTTTTTATAACTGGAAATACAAAATTTGTCTGTTGTAATTGAGTTTGTTGAGTTATATTAGGAGTCGATTATGTTAATTGATTCACTTTCCGTTTAAAAACAATGTAATCCCCTGTTTCACGCCGTGAATACAGTCGAATACAATAATCTTTCCAGCTGTAATCCCATGTTTCACGCCATGAATACAGTCGAATACACTCGAATATAAAAATTTGTCTAGCTGTAATCCCCTGTTTCACGCCTAGAAATGCTACTGTATTCATGAATACAGTAGCTTAAATACATCAAATACATCTTATAACAACAGAAAACGTATCTAGCATCCGTAATATAGCAAATGGTATCTATAGATAGCTAATTACCACTAAAAGATAATGCTTTATGAAAATTTCTCTATATTATTTTCTCTAATGTATCCTACCAAACGATCCATAAGTGGGTACAAATGAATAAATATTTTATTTCGCCGGGATAATCATGAGAAGAACCCCCTACATTAGTGCATAAATAGATACTTAGATATCTGGGCCTCGTTAGTTGGTCTTAGAACTAAATTTGGGCCATGTAGTCCAATACAAACAGGCCCAAAAATTCATATCAATAGATATTCCTCCCCAAACCCTAGGGTCTAATATATCATCAGCTCAGCAGCTGTGTTGTTGTGATTGTGGCGAAAGAGTCAGACCAAACAGACACCTCAGTCTGCTGCACAGCTAAAAGGGTAATCCCATTTTCTCATATTATCTAACGGTTTTGTATAATATTTGGCATTGTATTTCTCTTTTGAGCATTTGATAAGAAATCATCTTCTGTCTGAAAAGTTTGTATCTTTTTTGTTATTTAGTTTTATCTTTGGCTTTTTTTTTTGGGCTTTTTGATTCAGGCTTTATTTTAGTTTCAACTTGTTATATTTCATTTAGTTTCTTATGTTGACAGTAATGAGATTTTGAGCATTTAAAAGAATCATTATTTCTGGGGTTTTAGCTAGTGAAAAGATCTGGGTTTTAGTTTTGTTGAAATGTGCTTGCGTAACATGTTTTAGTTTAATATAATGGAACCACTTTGATTTAAGTTCTCTCTGTTTTTCCTTTTTTTTTTCCGATTTAGGTATTTTGTTAATATCTGCTTGTTAATTCATTTATTGTGTATTTAGTTTTTCATTTGAAAGACTCATTGTTTGTGTGGTTTTTGGGCTATTTAATTCTAGCTTTGTGCTAGAATCTATTGTTTATTTTCTTCCTTGGCTATGATTATGTTATGTGGTAGCGTGATTATCGGGAGTATTTGCAAAGTACCCCTGGATACCTGAATATTCATTACCATATTTATTCCTTTCGGGCGGTTTAGCCATCTCTGTGTGTTTTTTGGATTTGAATTTGATGAAATTCAAATCATGTAATACTAGTTGTAGGAAGAACAATTTTCAAAGATTTTATTGTGTGACATTTGACCTGAAAAGTGATGTTAAATATTTAGTGGGAAATCAAGAATTATCATATCCTTAAATGAAAAGTCTAAAGAGTTTTGTGATGATAGGTCTCGGTCAACTTCATGGATAGGTAGCATAAGGAAAGGAAATGCTAAATGAAACACATTCAATAATTTTTTTTGAAGTATGTTTTTTTTTTGGGGGGGGGGGGGAAGGGGGGGGGGGGAAGGCAGTGTCGACTGACTTGAAATTGTCATCCCAAAACTTTGCATCTGAAGCAACTAGTATTCTCGATCTTAATATGTTGCTAGATGTGTATTAACTTATATTTCTGGGTTCTTCCACATAACAGAGTCATGGGTGAGGGAGGTGTACCGGTCCCAGAGTCTGTACTGAAGAAGCAGAAAAGAAGTGAGGAGTGGGCCCTTGTAAAGAAGCAAGAGCTTGAAGCAGCCAAGAAAAAGAATACTGAGAACCGCAAACTGATCTACAACAGAGCTAAGCAGTATGCTAAGGAGTACGAGGCGCAGGTAATTATGAGCCCAATATATCAGTGAAAAGAATGCTGATTTTTTCTCTTTTACTGTGGTATTCAAGAACTGTATTTGTGTCTTTAGGAGAGGGAGTTGATCCAATTGAAGCGCGAGGCACGATTGAAGGGAGGATTCTATGTTGACCCAGAGGCAAAGTTGCTCTTCATCATCAGAATCCGTGGGTAAGATGTTGCTGGTTTGATTTAACCCCTGAATTTGATTAATAAAGTCGGAGTTATTGACTGTCATTTTCAATTTTTAGTATTAACGCGATGGCTCCTCAGACAAAAAAGATTCTGCAGCTTCTTAGATTGAGACAGGTAATTTATTTATGCTTCCTGTTTATTTATGTATGAATTGGTTCAAGTATTAGCTATCACGTGTGGCACAAAAAGTATGATCAATCTACTTTATTTAATATGGGAATCTATTTTCCCTTATAAGGTTTCCATGCCAGTTTGTAAGCTCAAGTGATTCTATCTGGTCAACATTTGCTGCAGATCGCATTATTATTATGGTCAGTTAGGTTTTGTTTTTGCCGGAATTATAGTTAGAGTAGCATTTAACTTACAATTTCCACTGTGATTGTCATGCCAAAACAGAATTTGACATTATCATGTAGGGCTGTAGGCTTCGCATAATTTTGTTGGATCATTCATTACATGTTCTTTTTTGTCCTTGCTTTTTTGATTCATCCATTACACTTTCTATCATGCACTTTGCATAGTTTAATGTTGTACCGTATGAAAATTCACGATCGGACTGCCATTTTACTTGGTAGTTATTTTATGATTTGTGGTTAATTCATGATTTCTGCTAGTGCCTCTTGGTTACCAAGTCTAAGTTGTGGTGCGAGCGAACATAACAAACCTATCCCCAGGCAATACAGATGGATATGCTCTTGTTTTAGACTTGCTGATTACTGTTTCGTTGGTTCCTTTTCTAAAAGTATCTTTCTTTTTCTTCATTGTTTATTACTTCCCCGACTCATTTCTGTTTGTCTTATGAGAGGACTCTTCGCTATGTTGCAGATCTTCAACGGTGTCTTCCTGAAAGTTAACAAGGCAACCGTGAACATGCTGCACAGGGTTGAGCCCTACGTTACTTACGGGTACCATTCTATTGAATTTCTCAAGCATTGTTTCTTTCCGGGGTTGATTCTCATTTACGGGGTTCCCCTATAATTATTGGTTGCTGTATCTCTTTAATCTTCACAGTTATCCCAACCTGAAGAGCATTAGAGAATTGATCTACAAACGAGGTTACGGCAAGGTAGACAAGCAGAGAATTGCTTTGACTGACAATTCCGTCATTGAGCAGGTCAGTGCCAAATATATTTTTGAAGTTCATTCTTAGTTAACGTAACAAAAAGGCTTTTTCATTTTTGTCCCTGCGGCCAAAATAATTACAGGAGCCCAAATATACAAAACATATACATTGATTATGTATAAGATATGTATATTATATCTATATTATACGTATATATATATATATATATATATATATATGTATATTTATGTATATTCATACTTAATATACAAAACATATACATTTTGCGACACCTTAATATCTCTAGTGGTGTTTCATCAAAATGTACCTATATTGCAGGTGTTGGGCAAACATGGAATTATTTGCATCGAAGATCTTGTCCATGAGATCATTACCGTTGGATCACATTTCAAGGAGGCTAACAACTTCCTATGGCCGTTCCAGCTTAAGGCACCTCTTGGTGGACTGAAGAAGAAAAGAAACCACTATGTTGAAGGTGGTGATGCTGGAAACCGCGAGAATTACATCAATGAGCTCATCAGGAGGATGAACTAAAAGAATCTCACTAAGCAGCAGCAAATTTTGTTTCTTTAAGTTTGTTTTTGGTGTTTGAACTGTTTGTAATATGGAACTAGCTAGGTTTCAGGTTTTGTTCTCAAGGTTAAATTTAGTCTTTGGATCTACTATGCCGGTTGCCTCTTGTTTTCGGCCTCTTTGCCTGCAGGACTTTTTAGCAATGTTTGATTTCAAAGTGGAAGTGCTTGTTCAGCTTTACATATTTGGTTTATCTTTGTATGAGTCATCATTTGCCTGACACGAATTATTGTGCTAATTGTGATTTGTGGCCTACTACAGGTCAATAAAATGTGAAAATTACTAAAAAGTTTAGTGTTTAAACTCATTATTGTAAGAAAGTATTTGATGGTGGGGAGAGTGGTGGGATAATTGCAAACTGTCTTTCCCTTGGTTGATGTGCCAAAAAAGAAGAAATAAACAGATACTCTTAGAAAACAATGATAGGGGAGGTAAAAGGTACAAAAAACAACAAAATTATCTTGTGTCCTGTACTCACAGTAGAAAGTAACAAGTATTTGTAGAATAGTCAAGTGTATGCAAATTAACTCTTAAGAATACTGCAAAAGTAGTAGATACCAAATAGAATAGTAGGCATATGGAAATTAACTTAAGCAACACATTGAGCAGTTCGATGCACAAAGTATTTTGTATTCACACAAGACTGCAATCTCAAGGGGGGTGATATAGATCGCCAATCCTAATTTAAGCATTAGTGGCTGCTTCCACTGCTTGAACTCGTGACCTATAAGTCATACAGAAGCAACTTTACTGTTACTTCTAAGGCTCCGATGTTAACTCTTTATTGAAAAAAAAGAAAAACTCAAACAACACCGGTATTTAAAAAGATAAAGACAACTTCCATGCTGTGCTGGATCTAATATACGTGTAAACCTTTATCCTCCTACACGTAAATACATAGATCAGAGCTCCATCTTTTTAGATACCAAACCTGAGTATCTTTATCTTCATTTGATAGCAAAGAAGGAAGCAGTGAAAAAAAAACCAATGGAAGCAACAAAAGAGAGGAAAGAAGAAATGGAAAAGAAAGAGGACGATGATCCCATGGCTAAAGCCAGAGAAATCATTAGAGAAGCAATTATCACAGATGGTGAAAATCCAAACAACACCACTGATAAGATGATGAAGAAGAAAGAGGGTGCTGAACAACTTGACGATGTTTTAGTTTTTTCAAGAACTGTTCAGAAAAGGGATTCTTCACTTGACTAGATTTTTCCTTGTTTAGACTAGTTTAATATTTATACATATTGTTTTGCAGTCTTTAATTTGCAGGATGGAACCATAATAACTCATAAAATAAAGATGTCATAATTTCTTCTTTTTTATTTTCATTTTATAACTATATATAATTAGTTTATTGTGGTTTATGGATTTCTCGTTAACTTATCTGTCTAATATTTTGTTATTTGATCTTTGTTATCTATTATTCCAAAAAATGTGTCTAACGAGAATGAAAACGTTTTGGTAGCGAGACCCCCCCCCCCCCCACCCCCCCACCACACACACACACCACACACACTTTTTTTCCTTTTAATAAAGCAAATTAAATTTTAAATTAGTCTAAAGGAGTGAATTACGAATATCTTACACGTAAATTAAATACGAGAACACGTGAAATACTCGTGTAGTTCGCTTTAACATATTATTATTTACCATAATCATGATCCCCCATTTTACATATGTATAAAATCAAAAAGGTTTCTCGAGAAAAACATGAAAATAATCACAAAACATATAATGGGGCCAGAATAAATGTTGGAGGTAAGAGTGGTAAGCAATTATTTGCTGCTAAACTTTAACTTAAATCTTTAATACGTGTATGCATTTCCTGGAATCTTATTATTTTTAATTTTACCTCGAAAAAGAATTTTTTTTATTACTATTATTTTTGACGAGAAGAATAATTAATAGATTTGAATTCATAATAAAGTATAGTATATTTAATATTAAAAATTTAGAAAATTGAATCGTTCAAGTTTAATTTCCGAATGCGACAATATTAAGAAGGGATTTTTTCCTATCTATACCATATATGAAACCTTATTATTAAAAATGTGTAAAATTTCATTATTACCCGCCATGTTTATATTTTTCATATAAAATTTATACCATTCATTAAATACCCAATATTAAGAGCTGATTCCTTCCAAATTAGGCGCCTACAAATCTGGGATAAATATTTGAATAGCTTATTCCTTCCAAATTAGGCGCCTAAAAATTTGGGACTAAATATTTTTCCATATTCACATCAGATTTGTTTCCTCCTTTTTCTGCAGGTTTCTCTTTCCTCATTTTTCACGTCCTCGCCCTACAACTTTTAATCCACGCCCAGTAAGTCAACTCATGTCTCCAACATCATCTATTACCAAGATTTACCAGCAATTTGTTGCGCCTGAAGATACATTGGAATCTGATTTCGGGGAGTCTCCCATGAAGAAGAAAAAGAGAATCAAATTTTCCATTCCTCTAGCTCCAGTCAACAAATTTTCTACAAAAAATCTACAAATAAACTACAAATCAGTTTACGTATGTATAAAGCAGTATTGTTTTGAAGGGTATCTACAAAATTACTACATTTATACTACAATTAAATACAATCTATGTTGGAAAAAAATGTTGACTACAAAATTTTCTCTTTATCTACAAAATTTCTACAAATAAACTACAAATCAGTTTAAGTATTGTATAAAGTTGTATTGTTTTTAAGGGTATCTATAAAATTACTACATTTATACTACAATTAAACTATAATCTATGTTGAAAAAATATGTTGACTACAAAATTTTCTCTTCATGTACAAAATTTCACAAAAAAAAACTACAAATAAACCAACCTTTCTTATTCCATCTTCATCCTTGTCAAAGGCCCATGACTACTCCTTAATGAAATCTTCAGGGTTGTATATGTACCAAATTGATGTTGGCCACAGCCACCGCCAGTATTTGGCGTTATTATTGTATGGGATTTACAATGGGTTTCATATTGAATCTCTTTGGCTAAAAATCTGATTATAAAAAATGGGTCTCATCTCTGTATTTTTTGAGAAGAAGAAGGAATGCAGAAGAGAAAGAAATGGGAGGGGGAAAACAGTGCTGGTCAGATCTTGAGAATTAAGGGGAGAGAGAAACGTGAGATATATGGACACCTTTAATTAAGGAGTAAAAAACTGCCAATTAATTATACCTCTAAATTAATTATGGTATATAAATGATAATTTGGTATGCTGAAATGTAATTAACTCAAACCTTAAACATTGAGGGTAATAAGGTTTCATATGTGGTATAGGAAGGTAAAAATCCCATTAAGAAACAAAGTCCAAGAATGAAAAAGGGTAGAATTACGAAATGAATATGAGCTGTGGCTAATACCCGAGGCATACGAGAAGTATTTTTGGCGGAATCCCGAAACCACTAGCCACTCCGACCTTATGAATGATAAGCCTACCAACTTCCTGGCAAAATACCTAGGGTTAAAAACCACTGACTTTAACATATTATTCCAATGAAAATAATTGTAACAACATGTAGCACAATCAGACAAATGGGAATAAGTTTGTTTACCCATAAAATTAGATAACAATTAAATTTATAAGTGGTTTTAAGATATGTGATTTCACTTGGCACAAACTGATAAATACGAGAATTAATGTTAGAATTCAACGGTAAAATAGAGCAAACCAATATAAACCACAGGTTGGCCTTTGAGCTAGATCGCCCTCGAATCCTCGCGCTAGATCGCCCTCGGACCGAATGGACGTATAATTAAAAAGTATGAATTGAACATCAGAATAAGAGTGCTTAAGAAAGAGAATGATGTCTATTGCTTTGTTACGCATGAATATCATGTTTACAAAATGATTAGAACCCCCTTTATACAGTAGAGGAATTCTACTTATGGTACAATTCTAAATACAGAAGAAAATCTCATGATTCGCTAAATAATCGACATCTTCTTGATAGTGCCGAGATTTTTGCCGTGATCCTAGCCCGGTTGTGGATATTTTGGTATTCCGTTATTTGGATCGGTAAGCTTTCCTCGACCTTGCTCCATCTTCATCCTGCATGGCTCCGATTTTAGCCGACCTCGATCCCGATCGGTCTCTAGGTCTCGAGCTCTCCAGTCTAACTTTGCACCGTGGTCCGATATAACATCGGGTCGAACCTTGGCCTGCCTCGTTCCAGGTCAAGCCCGATTTTGACCGTATATAGATAGTCCCCTCGTTTCTCTGAAAAAAGGCGACGATAAACGATATGATCTTTTGCTATCCCATATCGATGGGTCATGACGTAAGCGACAAGCCCGACCATGATGTCAGCGACAAGTGGATACCGAAACGTCCCCTTTTTTAGGATATTGAGGCACTAAATGATTGTCAGTTGTTGCCGTGTCTTCAACCTATGAATGTATATTTCTTCTTTTTCCTAAACTTTACTTTCAGTTCTTTTTTGCTCTAATCTCCAAAATCCTTTGCCTCCTTAAAAGCTCTAAACTCCCAGACCATTGGTGTTTCTTCGCCTCTCACATTACAAAATACCAAGCTTTTCTCCTCAGTTTCCATTCTTCTTCACTCGCAAAAGCAAAATGGCTGAGACTTCAAAAATTGTTCCGCAAAAGGAAGCTGCTTCCTCGTCCCGGCCAGCTGGCGAGCAACCAGCGGCGGAGCCACGCCCTGAAGAGATCGTTCCTGGAGGGTGTGTCATTGACTCTGATTCCAAGGTTGAAAAGACCCCCTCGGTTGTGGGTCGATGTGAGCCAATGTCGAGGTACATATGCACGATCACTGGTGATCTCCTCGACCAAGTTAAAGAGGACTGCAACTGGGTTGACAAGCACGTGATGGTGCCCTTGCCTAAGGAATCAATCACTACCCATGTGGAAGGGTTTCTAAGCGTTTAATCTTATCCTTTTACATTGGTTCCTCTGGACCCAGTCATTATAGACTTCTGCAAGAAGTACGAAGTGACCCTCGGTCAGATTCACCCCTCATTCTAGAGGATAGCGATATTGCTTCGTTTCTTCGTGATCCAAGTTGATGGGCTTCCCTTTACCCTCGATCACCTTATACGCCTATATAGCCCCCGACTTTATTGAGGGGGACTAATAAAGCTTTAGCGTCGGGCCTCCAAGGAACCTTTCTCGAGCATAGATGAAGACAAGGACGAGGGCTGTATGGGTCGATTTGTCCGAGGGAAGACCTCGGACTTGATCCCGGACGAGAGTACTCCATTTCCTGAGAAATGGAATATGAGACGTAAGTATAACTCCGTCCTTAATTTCTACTTATTGTCTTCAACTTTTTATCTTTCCTTATCAATGTTTTATCTAATGCAGCCGCTGCCTGGATGCCGGGTGTGGTTCCCCAACTCGAGAACTGGGTCAGGAGCCTAGTATCAAAATCGACACATGCTGACCGTGCATGGCTCGATTTGGTGAAGGGTCGATGGGAGGCCCGTAACCATGGTAAGTTTTTCCTTTGTGACTTAACAATTTGGCTATTGTTCGAATTTCCCTTCGATCTTACTTATCTTTCTTTTGTAGGTCTTTGGAAGGATGTGCAATTGAGGCCCCCATCCAGCGATGAAGAAATCCTTCCCCAACCATCTGCTCCGAAGCAGAAGAAAGAAAGGAAGAGGAGAGGGGCTCCGAGTTCCACGAAGTCGGATGAGAACAAGCCCAAAAGAGGCGAACCTGTAAGCCCAAGGGAAATGTCATCCCTCTAACAATGGACTTAGTCTATCGACTACTAGATGAGTCCGAAGAGGATGAAGAAGAAACCAGGCAGGTGGCCCGAGCGCGAGCCGGCGCTGATGGTCAAAAAATCACCGAGCCGGCGGGCTGAAACTGCTCCATCTCGACTTGATGAGCCTGAGGGGGAAGCCTCAACCGAAGTCCTAAGCCAGAAAGAGCTGAAGTCACTTCCCATCGAGGTGAAAAGGATATAGAGGAGGCGATAGACGCTAATGTAGAGACCATGTCCGAGCCCCCCCGAGATGAAGGCGGCGCCCCAAGAGATTTACTTGGGGAGATAGAGATTGGAGACTCCCCTTCATTGCCTTCATTATCTAATTTGACGATAAGGGATGCTCAGGCGATGGAGACTTGCCACGGTGAAGGGGTCCATAGGGCCGAAGACCCTTTCCGTGGTTACTTTGTTGGAGTGGAAGACGTCATCGGTCTGGGTGACTTGGAAGTACCGAGGAAGAGCTCTAATGAAGCCTCCTCGAGTTTTAAATTGACTAACTAGTTCCCGGCTCTAAGCATCGATCCCGGGCGTAAGCGATCAATTGTCATCTCAGTCCCAGAGGATTCTTAGGTTCTCTTTGCCCCCGTAGGGGTGGCTAGTCACCTCCGATGCTTGGTCACTGAAGAAGACCAAGCCAAGATGAATGAGGTGGGAACACCTTGTCTTTTCAACAAAGCCCAACAAGCTCTGAACCGGGTAATCCCAAATCTCCCTGCCGATGTCAATTTTCATATTTGGATTTTCTCCTTCTATATAAGTTCCTTTTTTGTTTTTGTAGGCTTCTATGCTTCATCATGAAGCTTTCCTCTGATTCCAAGGGGAGCTTATCTAGTACGAGGTCGAGGTCCAAGGGCTCACTGAGGAAAAGGATGCCTTCAAGATTCTCAGCGAGCAAAGAGAAGGGGAAGCTAAAAGCCTTCGTGCTGAGCTGGAAAAGGCTCAGAAAGACCACGCCGAGCTGGTCGAGCAGGTAAGAAAAATATTTGAAGTTAGTAACGGTGATTCGGGCGTGGTACCAAATGGTTCGAACCCGCAGGTCAAACAAAAGCTTGACGTGATCAGGCAACTCCGTGAAGAGGCTGATGCACAAAAAACCGAGGCCGAAGGTTGGAGGGAGAAAATGGACCGCCTGGCCTCAGAGAAGGTGGCTTCTCGGGCCCAACTGGCCTCGGCTGAAAACCAGCTCCGAGGTATGAAAGAGGAAATCTTGGCGCGGGCCAATAAAGTAGAGGAGCTCCAGTCCCAATTGGGTTCAGCAGTTCCTGCTCGGCATAATCTGGTCGCAGAGCTCGAAGCGGCCAAATCTGAAGCCAGGGCAGCCAAGGCCGATGCTGACGTAGTGGTGGCTATTTACCGGGCTGATGCCGAAGCCGCTCAAATTCGAGCAAAGGAGGTTGTTGAGGCCGCTCAATTTTGAGCAGAGAAGGTCGCCGAGCCCACCAAATGTCAATATCGAAGGGAGACCCTCGAGGAAATCCATGCTCGGGGCTTTGATCTCACAACCGAGATCGAGAGTGCTAAAGAGCTCGAAAATGAAGCCTGGAGATTAGCTTACACCGACGATGACGATGAGTCTGGAAGCTTTAGGGAATCCGAAAGTGGAGAAGACCCCGAGGGCGAAGATGCCTCTCCTGGAGACGACCAGGCCACTTAAGCTTTTAGATAGTTTTTTGAATTTTTTGTTGAGGTCGTTTCGGCCTTTGTAAAGAATTTCCATCGGGCCGTGTTGCCTTTGTAAAAAGTTTTTGATGAATATATAAAACTTCTTCCCTTCTATGGCTTATGAACCTGTTGTCTTTTTTGTTATTTCATGTAAGGGTGAAAGTTCCTCAGCATAAGATCATGAAGTTGTGTTCGAGGGTCCAAGGTTTGGGGATGGTAAGGGCCGATAATAAGCCTTGCCTTCAACCGTTTTTGATCGATGGACCCCAAATGATAACTCAAACTTGAGTTTATGTATCCCTTAAGCTTAATGATTGAGTGAGTGATTGCTCGAACTCGAAGTAAGGTAACCCTTAGGTTTTTTATTTGAGCGAGGATGGTCGAACTCAAAGCAAAAACAGCCCTTAGGCTCTTGTATTAGGCCGACATGGCCTTTGTGAAAAGATTGTTTATGGCTTTCACCCCCTTTCGGCTTGAAAAGTTTTTTTTGTCATATGTATTTGTAAAACTTGTAATGCCTTAGCATGAAATAAGGAACTGTTCAAGAGTTCGAACAATTTTTTAATCATTAAAGTTTCTGAGGCTTGATATTATCGGATCCTTTTATGATTTTGCTGGGGGTAGTCCTTTTAACCGGTTTATGAAAGAATTAGAAGGCCTGTTTTATTATAGAATTCGGACGTCTTCGAACCGTGTTAATTTGGACGTGCCTCTTTAGTTCGGGATTTTCCCCTTGGGATTATTTTCTCGTTTTACTTCGAGCTTGCCCGAAGTGTCAGTCCCCTAGTAGGGTGTGTCGTGCCCCTTTTTCTCGCGAAATCGGGTTTATGACATTTGGGAGGACAACTCGTTTCCTTTTGGGGAATTGGGTTTGAATTGAAGAGTCGCCACCTAATGATTAAAGTGCATCAGGACACTAAGAAGGGTTTGATTTGAGTAATCAGAGATTGGGTAAGGGCTTGAAATTATCCCGAGGGGAAGGTGTTAGGCACCCCTCAAGATCCACTAGTGTGGTTCCCGGCCAGACTATTGTTGTGAACTTAAGCGCAAATAACACATAGGCAAATAAAGTCTTCAAGTAAGAGGGGATTTTCACATAATGGTTACAAATAAACATAGTTAGAAAGAACCAAAAGAAAGCTGATTTTTTCTTAAAGAAATGGTTTGAAATTGGAGAAGAAGCAAAGAAACAAAGAAACAAGGGAGGGGGGGGGGGTCCTAGGTTTATAAATAATATGGATCACCCCACACAACATCCGGTAATCACTCCTCAGTGAGGGGCTACACGTGATGTTATTGCATGGTCATCATGTCCATATCTACCCTTTCCCACCCTGTTAGGGTATTAGAGCGTGGAATGGTCTCGTTTACTTATTGCATGCTATTACCCGCCCAATCCTATCAGTCCCGGAGGCATTTAGGACTACTAATCCTAAAGGGAAGAGATATTAGGCTTGTTTATAGTTTCAAAGGCAAAATACAAAAACACGTATAGCAAGTTGGGGAAGCACATAACAAGTAAAAGGCTCAGATATACCTCATTTGACAGAGAAACATGTAATTTAGCATGTCTTGCACATACTGTTTAGGGTCTGATTAAAACTTAAAGGTTGAGGCAGACTGATTTGTCACATAGTTCAGATAAGAAGCCCGAATCAGGCCTGCCTGCTGGTTGTAGCTAATAAAATCTGATTCAGTTTATAAAGTTTACCCTATGGTTTGCCTAAGTGTTGGACGAGGGTCCTATAGGCATGTATCTACTGATTTCAGAAACAATGAAGTAACTGAATACATACTGATTTGAGAAAAGTTGTCAGTTATTAAAGAAAGGCAAGTTTTAGCGAGAGATCATAAATTCTGCGTCATTATTACTGGTTTTAGACTTATAAGCGAGTGAAGCGATTCAGACTTGATTAATAACTCCTATAGGCATGCTTCCTATGCGTGTTGATTTTAAACCCCTTTTAACAGACATGGTAAAATGCAGAAAACATATAAGCATGATATCTAGGTGTTGAATTTCGTTTAAAGCCTATGAAAATGATATCTACTTGCAGTTGATTGATTAAGACCTATAAACATGATTACCTGATGAAGAATGTGTATGCAAGATTCAGAAAGACCTATAGGCATATTTTCTATGTGCATGCAGAAATTCAGAAATGCACATATAGGCAAGTTATCTATATAAGAGTGCAGAAATTCAGAAATAACCTATAGGCAAGTTATCTATATGAGAGCGCAGAAATTCAGAAACTCCTATAGGCAAGTTATCTATATGAGGGTGCAGAAATTCAGAAATAACCTATAGGCAAGTTATCTATATGAGAATGCAGAAAGTCAGAAACTCCTATAGGCAGGATATCTACCACTTTGCATACATGGTTACCCCTCCCTTTTTCACTAGCCATCCCCGAGAGTTTTATTACAAAGTTATTACAGCCCAGAAAAAGAAGTAAAGTAAAGAAAATACATCAGCAATAAAAAAGTACAACCAAGGAGAGCCTGATTCAGACTTCCTGTCTGAAGTATGAAGTAAACCAACTCCAAGAGATCATATTTCAAATCCTTTCTCCCATTTGGGGTGTGTCAAAGTTCCCTAAGAGTCTCATATGAACTCCGGACAGTGCTTACACCCAAATGCATCACCAGATTAAGACATAGTGCAGTGTGGAAGGGCCAGCCCTCAGGTGTCCAAGTTCAGAGGGAACTCAAGGTCCCAAGGCAAGGTTCACAAGAGGGGGCAGAACTTAAGGACTAAAAGAGAGTGCAAGTGCAGAAGCAGAATTCTGAAGGGGGAAAGGGAAAAGGGAAACAGCTTAAATCAGTACACATAAGGGTATAGGGGAATGGGGGAGTTGCAAGAGGCAAAAAGGCAGGCTGATGGGCATACCCAGCAATGGGGGATGCTGGTACAGCCTTAGGCCTGTTAGAACATATTGTTTAGAGGTTAAGACCCCCATGGATCAAACATTATTAATGGACAACAACTTACATTGCCATGCTTTAAGTCATAACTCAAAATCAATAGGGTTGATAGGGGAATGGGGGTTCATAACAAACAAACAGAAGGAAATCAGCATGCCAAATTTAAGCGTTGAGATATACAGAAACAGCAAGCAAACATGGACACACAAGCAGTAAATACACATTGTTGTAGTGCTAAAAATTAAATCCGGACATACCAGTTTCAGAGAAACAAACAAAGAAAAAGCAGTAGGTCTTGTGAACGGGCCACAGTGCAGACAAGAAGAGAATATTATTGTGTGTGAGTATGAGTTCAGAAGGATTCTGAATTNGGGCTGTGCGCCACAGCGAAATACGGATCGGGTTGCACGCCGCAGCGGTATAATTGTGACTTCAGTTATTGTGAAAAGTATATGAGATGAGTACTTGTTTAAAGGATTTTGCCTGACTTCTTCATTTAGTTGCTCTTTAAATGTTCTTACTGCTTTGATGTAGAACTGCTTAGTGCTTTTTGTGAGATTTATTTCCGTCAGTCATTATTTATTATTATTACTCACTGGGTCGGAGTACTCACATTACTCCCTGCACCGTGTGCAGATACAGGTATCCCTGAGGCGTAGTTCGAGCTATTTCTGCTGTCCAGATCTCACCGGAGTCATCGAGGTAGCTGCATGGCGTCCGCAGACCCGATTTCTCCCTCTATCCTCTTTATTTTCAGTATTTTAGACTCTCTTTTGTTTAGGCTATTTCTCAGACTTGTATTAGAGGCTCTTGACTCGTGACACCGGATCGGTGGGCTATGTAGTGATGTTACCTTGTTTTCCGCACATTTTACCTTCTGTTACAGATTTCTATTCATGTTAATTCAGTAGTTAAATCCTGTTAATTGATAATGAACTCTATATGAAGGATTAAGAGTGTTGAAATGGTCGGGCTTGCCTAGCATTGTGTTGGGCGCCATCACGACCGGGGTTGGGGTCGTGACAAAACTGATACGAAACATAATGGAAAAACTGATAAGAACAGTAGAAGAAGCATGCTAAGTAATTTTTAGAAGACACTTAAACAGAGCTCAGCAGATGCAACTTGATAAGAAACATTTTAAGAGCATAATAATGGAAAATACAGTAGAAGAAACACACAAGAATATAGTATAGGAAAATACAATAGAAGAAATATACAAAAGGCATACGAGAACATAATACAGTAGAAAAAGTATACATGAACACAATAGAAGAACCCTAGTAGTGAGAAAGGCTTTGAAAAGTCACCGATCTAAGTCGGAGAAGTCCAAATCAGGCTCGAGCAACCATGATACGCCGGAGTAAAACCCGAGATGGCCGTGGAACTCGAATCGAATGAAGCCTGGACCAAACCTCGTTGTGGCCAGGCCTTGAATCTTCAAAAATCAGGCGCGTGGGAGTCATAGGAGGCCGGTGTAGGGCTTCCATAACCTTGGAAGCCATGGATTCCGGTGGCTTTCAGGGCAGAAGTGGTGGCTAGGGTTTGAGAAGCTTCGAGAGAGTTTGAGAGAATGCCCAATTCCATGTGTCTCAGAGATGAATCATGTACTCACACTCTCAAAGTACTCAATCTCACTGTCTCACACTTTCCACTCATCATGCTCAAGCACTCAGTACTGTATATGGCCCATGCGGCCTAGGAAAGATCCATCCCGGAATATATACATCACTGACTATAAGTCACCCAGTACCAAGGAAACAGGCCAATCCAGCCTCATGGAGAAGATCCATCCCTGAATATATAATCAACCACACTCACCGGGGGTGTATAGACTCCAGAGGGGCTCCTTTAGCCCAAGCGCTATAACAAGCCAATAATGGCATAAATCAATCAGGCCCTCAGCCTTACTCAATAATCAATAAAACATGTTGCGGCATGCAGCCCGATCCCATAACTGTCACTCATAATCAGGCTTTCGGCCTCACTCGGTCATCAATCTCTCCAGTCTCACCCACGGGCTCACAATGTCATGAAAACTGACCCAGAACAATGAGATAATGTATCAATAAGTAACAACTGAGACGATATANGGTTTGAGAAGCTTCGAGAGAGTTTGAGAGAATGGAGGGTTCAGAGGCGGCTGGTAGGTGGAAAATGAGAAGGGTTTGGGGTCATTTGGAATTAATTAAGGAAAGGGGAACGTGAGATCAACGGCTAGGATTTAAAGGGGGGCCGGGTGGACCGTTTAAACGGGCTATGGGTCGGGTAATTTTAGGAATTGGGCTGGGGTTCAATTGGGTTCAGTTGGGGTAGAATTTAGGCTACAATCGAAATGAAATCCGGCTAGATTTTAAATAGTCATTTTTCCCCATTTATTTTATATAAAAATAGCAAATAAATTCTGGAAATAAATTTAAAGCACTAAAAATGATTTATAACATATAAATATTAAATTAAAATACTGGAACTAATTTTTTAAGTATAAAATACAATTAAATCTTACAATAGGCTAATGTTGCAATTATATGCAATTTAGCTTTAAAAATACTAAATAGATTTGTAAAAATATACAAAAATTATGTTAGCTACATTTTAGTATAAATATAAAATTCAAATAACTAAATTACCAAAAAAATAATTTTGAAAATAATCATTGGGCTTTTATGGATGAAAAAGGGAAATAAATCAGTTTAAAATCTTAAAAATTATGGGAAAAATAATAAAATGCTTGGACATACTTATACATGCATATATATATGCTATTTTGAAGATATTCTGCATATAAAAAAAATAGACAGGGAAAAATTGGGTATCAACAATATGGAATTTCGGATGTTGGGATTTGGTTCTTAGGTTTATAGACTAAGGTTTAAGAAAGAATCTTCAGTTAGGTTGTGTTGACGGGCTTATATCGTTGAAGGTGACGTGGGATCACCCGTGTCTATGTGTATGGTGAGATTATATAGTGATTTGATGTCTTTGGAATGACTCTTGGCACGGTCGAGGATGAATGTATGTTTAAGTATGGGAGAATGTAACAACCTGACTAATCATTTTGAGCTTTAACATTCCGTTCCGTGATTTCAAGTTGTGGAGTTCCTTCGCCCAACAAGAACCATCGCCAAACTCTAAGCTGATTAACGACATTCTTATCCAACCATACCTTATCCAAATCTGATTGCACTAATTCCAGGTCCAATGATCTCATCTCATCTAATACGAGCTATTCAGCCGACAAGCCATGCCAAATGCCACCTAGTCACACACGACGCAATCTGTGCCTCTAACAAGCAATAACTCGAATATAACCAGAGATAGAAAGAGAGCCAAATAAGAGGACCACCCAACAAGTTCAACAAATACCACCACAAATTTCAATGCCATGAACCCATCTCACACGGGAGAAGCAAAACACATGAATAAAGCACACATATCATATCTCAACATAACTCTGCCACGGTGCGTGTCCCGATCCAAACATATCGATCCACATGAAATACTAATCGAGTCATAATGCTAATAATCAACAACCACATCTGTGTCAATAACAAACACGTGAAATGCATGATCATAACTATAGAAAAACGTATAGCAGAATATACCCCAGACAGGGAAACCATAACCAAAGCGCAATAAAATATTCAATACCCCAAGAGCCATCTCGCTCGAATCTCGCCACAAGGCCTAAACAGGACTACATCATACGTGTGAACAGCCAAATAGTCTCACAAACCGTCATAGCATAAGAAAGCAACATACGAAACAACCAAGGCACGAATAGCATCCATTTCGCCCAATGACATGCCCGCAGAAAATGTCGCGCAAGAGTAAGCAAGCTTGTTCTGACGTAGAATATATATTCTCATTAGGACTACTAATGGGCCCTCAAACGATTCCGATTGTCTAAAGATAGGTAAATGACCTTCTAAAATCCATAGTGACCTAATCCATAACACATACAATCAGCCTTCCAACTCTTAGCACGCTTTCACAGGCCGCAACCAAGGAGCAGTCTGTCTCTGAGAACATCTAGTCTCTAACCTCAAGAATACATGAATCTCCATATCTGATCTCTAGCTCTCCCACTCAAATGATTGACACATCGCTCATACAGAATCATCTCATGAGAAATACTCCCGTAAATTTTCTGCTCCACATAGAAAACCTGAACCTCGGTAGCCAATAACCAGGCGATTACCGTAATACTAGTCAATCATCTGCAAGTCAAAACACATTGCGTCTCCTAACATGCACACTCTTTAAGCTATACACGGTAGTACCAACATCCTCTAAACATCTGAAATCTCCCATGCCATCTAAAACTCACGACCTTCCTTTCAAAATTGAACCGCAACCTTGCTCATGAAATCTCAATCCCACACGGTGCACCACCTATATCATGATATCATATGAAAACGTGATAATCCCATTCCTAACTCTGAATCACAAGTAGGATAGACATCCCATCAACCAGAAACCTTCCAGCTAACTCAATCTCGTAGAACAAAATCACAACACGTAATGAACTCCCCATGCTTGTATAGTACACATCCACAATTCGTGGCCAAACCATCGCAAACACTTTGGTACCCATTTGCACATAACCAAACCATTAGAACTAAATCCATCTAAATCAATCAAGTCACGTAGACTGCTAAAAGTAAGAGTACCTCAACATGAAAATGTCTGCACTGAAGAACCCTTTAATGAACGTGAAGCTGTTTCTTTTACCTTCCTAATGCCGTGATATAGAATCAATAGTGATTTAGAAATATCGCAAGTCTTGCCACCTTCAAATTCAGATCTCAAGTCCTAGTCATACACAAATACGAAAACCCTTAAACACCACATGTAAATCTTGAACTCGTTAGAATCTTTTCGATAGTCATCTACTCTGCTCCAATCTTTGATGCATATCCAATACACGCCAAAAAACCCACGCTCTACCCGTACATGAATATCCAAAAGAAGCAACTAAGCAATTTATTTTCCTTGCACACTACGTCCCTCACGAATATCAGACTTGAATCATTCCAAGATTCCTATATACCCACAAAGTATAGTACATCGTGTATCCAACCAATCCCTTTATCAAATCATCCTAGAAGTCCTCCTTTTCAAGTCATGGCTAATCCACAAGCGTTCCTTAGTCTAGAAACTGATCTAACATATGACCATGCAATTTGATCGTTGCTAGTAGACTCCCCCACTTGGCTCGAAGTCATAGTACATATCATCTGTAACCCGTAATACCATTCCTTCATAACTGCCCCAGTCTCGCATTTTTAATCAACTGAATATTTCATAAACTTAGGCTCTACTCATAAAACACCCAAGCGACCCTGCCAAGCGTATACTCATCCTTATGACAATTGCGTGAAGTTTCTCAAGCCCTCTGAAATTGTAGTATATGCATTCCACTTAATACAAGCCTCATACGAATCGCCTACCCTCAAATCCCACCACCTAGACTCAAATCAACATTTTCCCATGACCCTACGATGGTCAGAATAACTAGGTAACCAATTAATCTTCCCGAGTCCGTACTCATCAACCAGATACAAGAATCCACTACGTCCTACAAAGGAACAATTGCAACATCTAACTACATCTGCTTCCAAGACTATACAACATAATGCAATGATGATCAAACATCCATAGCCCTTCGTAGTCCATACAAAGCATCATAAGTCATCAGTGCATAGCAAATGCCGAGTGTGCAACATCACATACGAGTGACTGGAAGAAAATTAAAGATATGGGCTTCAAGGTGAAACAAGGCAGCACGAACTAAATGCCATGTAGCCTCTCGAAGATAGGTATGGACGTCATCAGACTGATTTGCAAGACTCTACTAGACATTTGCTCATGACTCGCATAACCTATGAACCTAGAGCTCTAATACTAACTTGTCACAACCCAATCGAAGAACAACCCAAGAACATGTACGGATATGTGTTCATAACATACATGTGTCTACCTTCGAGGCAAGTATAACATAAGTGTCGTGATTTGCTCAACATGTTCAAAATACGGTACAGATAGCCTCAATATTTTTTAGAGTGTTTTATTGTGCTCTCGTAATAATTAATGGAATAATACATAGAATCAAGTAAAACACGCAACCAAATAAAGCATAGAGTGAGCGGGAATCCACCCCGAGCTTGAATACCCATGGTACACGTATATACACTCGTCACCTCATATCCCGCATGTAGCAAACAATAACAATTGGTAGGAAAAAATACTCTCAACCAAAGCTATGCAAGTCACTTATCTCAAATAAGCAAAACCAATACTCTAAAAATGTCTTCTCACGCGAATCGACCGGCAAACGGCTCCAATCTAGCCAAAAACAACTCAATACCGTCAAATAATGCCATAGGAATCAAAACCAAATGATAAAGGTCGAATCTTTAATGAAATACTCAAAGTCAACTAATAATTCAACCGGGGACCGTACCTTGGAACTCGACAAAACTGAAAAGTTCCGATAATCCAAAATTTTACATTAGAAAGTTTTGCCAAAAGCCCCAATTTTTTTCTACTTACATTCATCAATCAAATGCTAACATCAAGAATGGAATAATGAATAGTAATCACATCCGAGTCAAGAATATTTACCATAATCCAAGTGATGAAAATCTCCTCAAATATTGCCTCAATCCGAGCTTCCAATTTCAAAATATGATAAAAATGAGCTCCATGTCCAAAAATAGAATCTTATACAACTGCTCTAGGGGTACCCTTCGCAATCGCGAGCACAAGGAGGAACACTAGCAAAAATACCCTATGTGTTCGCGGCACCAACCTCGCTAATGCGAGGACCCCAACTGCCAACCACTTCGGGAACGTTTCCCTGGAATTGTGACCGCGTAGGAAAAACCACCAGCTCTCACTCTCAACCGCGAACCCGACCCTGCTTCACGGACACTATTCGCAAACCATTGAACCTCCATGAACCCGATGTCCTAATCGCGAATGCGAAGAGGAAAACCCCCCAACTCCAACATACACTACGTGATCGCTGAAACACCTTTGTGATCGCGAAGAACATTTGAGGCATTGGAAACCAACAGCTCTAAACATTGCTAACATAGTCTGAAATCACCCCGAATTACACCTTAGGCCCTTAGGGACCCATGCAGTTACACCAACCAATTCCAAAGCATAATGTGGACCTACTCGAGGCCTCAAATCATGCAGAATAACATCAAAATCATGGATTGCACCTCAATTCAAGTCTAATGAACTATTTAAAATTTCTAAATTCTTTACGTTGAACACGTCTAAACAACTTGGAATGATCCCAAATTTTGCATAAAAGTTCCAAATAACATAGCAAACCTATTCGAATTCCCGAAATAATAACGTAAACCTGATAACGTCAAAGTCAACTCCCGGTCAAACCTATGAACTTTTCAAACCTTTAGATTGTCAACTTTCGGTAATTAGCCTCAAAATCATCTAGGAACACCGAAACTCAAATACGGGCATACTCCCAAGTCTAAAATTACCATCTGGACCAAACGAAATGATCAAAACTCCGATCCGAGGTCAAATACATAAAATTCAAACTGCAACGACCTGACAGGTCATTTTGAGCTCTAGCGTTTCGTTCATTGGTTTGAGGCCTTGAGTAGCTTCACTTCAGGTATTATGACTTGTACGTGTGGTCGGAATTGAATTTTGAGAAGTTCGGAATTGATTTGGAAAGAAAATTCTAGTTTTGAAAACTTTAAGTTGAAAGAATTGACTAAGGTTTACTTTTGAGTAAACAACCTCGGATCAAGGATTTGAAGGTTCCAATATGTTCGTATGATGATTTCAGACTTGGGCATTTGTTCTGGTTGAGTATCGGATCACCCGGGAGCATTTTGGCACTTATTTTGGAAGATTGGTATTTTGAAAGTTTAAGAATTTCCTAAGTTTGGTTTGAGGTAGACTTTGACGTTATTGATGTCCGTTTGGGGTTTCGAGCTTGGAATAGGTTCGTATTGTGATTTATGACGTGTGCGTAAAGTTTGACGTTATTCCAGAATGTTTAAGTATGAATCAGACGTGTTCGTCGAAGTTTGAAAGTTTAAAGAAAGATTTCGATCGTCAATTCGTAGTTTTGATTTGTTTGGTGTGATTTGTGGCCTCAAGCAGGTTTGTGTCATGTATTGGGACTTGTTGGTGTGATTGGACGGGGTCCCTGGGGCCTCGGGTGTGTTTCGGAGGGTCTACGGGTCATCTCGCCATGTTGAGCTGCTGTTTTCTAAGGTATGGTGTGACCTTCTTCGCCGCAAGGAAAGGGTCGCATTCGCAAAGAGAAAAATGGGAGAAAAAGGTTTGTGAATCGCGTTCGAAAAGAACAAATTTCTGTCACACAAGGCTAACTTTGGAAGATTATATCTTGGAATCTATAAGGAATTTGAAGATGATCTAAAAATAAAAGTTGTAGCCCTTGGTATATAGTTTTCAGAAAATCAAACCTTTTGTCATTTGGATTTTTGTACAAAAGGTTATGACCATTATACTTGAGGCTATCAGGAGGAGTTGGGCAGCTTGCTCTTCGCGATCGCGATTGGTTTTCCACGATCGCAAAGGGCAAATTTTGAGCTGAGAAAAGTTGTGCTTCGTGATCATTTTTCGAGATCGCGAAGGGTTAATACTTGGGCAGAAGCTATATTTCGGGGGTTTGGCTCATTTTCACCTCATTCCTTCCATGGGAGCCGACTTTGGGGTGATTTTGGAGTGCCATTTTCATCATCAAACTTTAGGTAAGTGATTTCTACACCTTGTGAGTTGCATACATGGTTTATATGTGGATTAAAACATGAATATGTATGAAAATTGTGGGATTTTAAGAGAAAAACCTAGAATTTGGTATTTTTGGATTTTTACCACGAATTTGGGCATGGAATTGGGGATAAGTTATATATTTGAGTTCGTAATATTATGGGTAATGTTATCTTCGAAAATTTTCGAAATCCGGGTACGTGGGCCCAAATGTTGACTTTATTGACTTTTTGAGCGTAGTTGGGAAATGTTATGAATTGGTTTATTATGTGTATTAGAGTATATTTTTGTTGGTCTGCACATTTTTTGACTAGTTTTAGAGCGACGGGCACTGGTTTGAGGTGTTAGAGTGGCGTTAGAGCCGGTTATGGAACTTCAGAGCACGGTAAGTCTCCTGTCTAACTCTGTGATGGAGAAACTACCCCTAGGTGATGTAATTGTTATGTGCTACTAGTTGTGGGTGCTACGTACGCATGAGATGACGAGAGTCCGTACGTATCTAAAGCATGTTATGTCCGGGTAGACTTAGGATTTTATCATGCAATATTTGAATTACTTGAACTTATTCTGCTGGCTTAGTTAATTGAAATTATAATTGAACTTGATATAGAAATTACATATGTATTAGGCCAGGCCTTTTCACCTTGAGTTGTTAGCAAAATAATTAAGAAAAGGTAAAGGTTATACTCACTTGTACTCATGTACTGAATTGTAAGCGCGTGTCTCGTAATTCGGTAATTTCCTTCCTTTCTTTGTGGCACGGTTCGAATGCCTCGGCAGTATATAGATGGATCTATGGATCGTGTCACACATCCCTCGGCAATGTACACATTATTTAGGATCGGGCCGAACGACCTCGGCAGAATCCTGCGTTATATCGCTAGTAGTCCGAGTATTCACGAGCTAATCATTCCCACTAATGTCTGGCACTTTATGGTATTTCTTATTTATTTGGTATTGATACTTGGCATTTTCTGAGATATTAAGGTAGAATGCAAGATCGAGAAATTTATGCTTTAAAAGAAATAATTGGAACATTATGAAATTACAGAGTTACTCCACTAATGTTGTGCACTTCATATCTGTTACGAATTATCATTTATTTATTTGGATCTCTAGTAAGTGTCGATGTTGACCCCTCATCACTACTTCTCCGGGGTTAGGCTTGATACTTATTGGGTACAAGTTGACTTATGTAATCATGTTGCACTTTTGCACTAAATGTGAAGGATCTAACATGTCATTTGGTGATCATCTTGGCGCGTAGGCGCATCTGTTAAGGAGACTTTATGTGAGCTGAAATTCAGGCTACCCATCATAGTCCAACGAGTCCCCATCGTACTATTTATTTTATCCTGTCTTAATTATATTCTGGACAGATGTTGTATTATTGTTGTACTCCTTAGAAAATGCCCATGTATTTGTGACACCGGATTTTGAGAGTTCCTACGGGTTATTTGTTATTATAGTTGTGAATATATTATCATTTACCCTGTAAATTCTATTTCAAACGATTTAATTAGGAAAATTATGATTTCATAAGTAATAAAATGAGTAACTAAGTTGATAAATCACCGTTGACTTGCCTGACGGTGACGTTAGGCGCCATCACGACCTATAATGGATTTCGAATCGTGACACAAACCTTGGTCAACTCTTCAACTTAAAGCTTCCAAATAGAGGATTACTCTTCTGAATCACTCCCGAACTTCCCGAAAATCAAAACAACCATGTACACAAGTTGTAATATATCATATGAAGCTACTCAATACCTCAAACCACCAAATGAAACGCTAAATCTCAAAATAATCGGTCGGATCTTTACAACTTTTTTTTCCAGTATAAAAGTAACACAGTGGTACCATGAAGCAACAACCTAAGAGATATTACCGTGGGGGCGTGTATATTGACTATGTTAACGATACAGAGTTGGATCTATCCCATTTCAATTCCATGACAAATATATGTGGTTATGAGAGAGATTATGTTACTTTCTGGCATAAGTGCGGGAGATATGGTAATAGAATGCGACTTATTCCTACTAATGTGGAACACAGTGTTGTATCCAAAAATATTCCAGATGATAAGGTGGTTAAGGTGTACTTTGAACATCTTGATTCATATATGGAAGAACTATACATGCTAATAAAGTAGGTGGAGTAGAACAAGAAAAATAATTTTTCGGATGATAATGCATATGTGAATCATGGATACGAAGTTAGTAAAGAAGTTAAGAAAAAGATGGCTGCTGGAGAAGGTGATTCTGATTGTGTTGACTCAAATGATACAAAGAGTTTAGAATGTGACTTTGATAGTGAGAGCTTCAACTTTCCTAAGACGGATGGTGATAAACAAATATTGGCATTATAACTAATATTTGGGAACAAGCATGAGTTTAAATATGTTGTAATAACTCATGAAGTTAATGAAGGAAAGTACATTAAATGGTGCAAGAATGATAACTCGAGAGTGAGAGCAATTTGTGGTCATCCAAATTGCAACTAGGAGATTCTAGCTTCAAAAATGCATCGAGATAGGGCCTTTCAGACCAGAACATACAATCCACTCATGATTGTTAGATTTGGAATCATCGTAAAAAATCAATCACATCTTCTTAGATTGAGCGAAGATACCTTAAGACCATAAGCTCAAATAGGTCTTGGGCAATTGGTGCAGAGTTCAAGTGACATTGTCACAATGTAGAAGGGTTAAGAAAAAAGCACTTGCACTGATTGGTGGAGATCTTAATGCCTAATACAAGGTATTGTGTAACTATTGCAATGAAATTGAGAGGACAAATCCAAATACCCTTGTCTATATGAAGTTAGTTGAAAATGAGGTGCTCGACAAGCCTAATAGATTCCATAGAATCTACATTTGTTTTAGTGGTTGTAAAGAGGGGTTTAGGAGTGGTTGTAGATGAATAATTGTGGTGGATGTTTGTTGTCTTAAGGGTCTAATGTATGTGACTCAATTGTTAACTATTGTTGGGCTTGATCCGAATAATAATATCTTCCTGATAGCATATGCAGTTGTAGAGAAGGAAAGAAAGGAATCGCGGGAATGGTTTTTCAATTATTTGAAGCTTGATTTAGATATTGATGATGATGGCACTTAGACCTTCATGTCAGACAAGGAAAAGGTTTGATTGAAGCGTCCAATGAGGTATTGCCATATGTTTGTCATTGATTTTGTGTGAGACACCTCCATAACAACTTCAAAAGGGTCGAATTCAGTGGTCTCACTCAAGAATGCCCTTTGGAAGGCTGCAAACGCTACAACAGTATAGTGGTTTGATGATTGCATGGTTAACATGTGTGATCTAGATTCAGAAACTGTTGATTGGCTCAATAAAAAGTCACCTGCTGAATGTCTAAATCTTATTTCCCTGAAACAGTGAAATGTGATACCTTACTCAATAATATGTATGAATATTTTAATAGCATGATCATTGAATTTGGAGATAAGCTAATTATAACTTTATTGGAGAAGCTAAGGTATCACCTTGTGGAAAGGATGCAGGCAAATAGGGATAAAGGTGTCAAGTGGAATGATGGTGATATATGCCCTGGGATTAAGGATGTATTGCACAAAAATCAGGCTAGTGCAGTTGAATTTATTCCGGGAAAGTCAAATGAGTGAAATTATGAGATAATAGGAGCAAGCATAATGAATAATTGGGTTGTGGATTTGTTAAATTGAAAATGCAGTTGTAAGAAATGAGATCTAACAGGAATCCCTTGCAAGCATTCCATTGCCGTGATTTGGGCTAAATATGATGACATTCATTTATATGTGGATGATTATTATAAGGTAGAAACTTATAGAAGGATATATGCATTTTTTATTCTACCTGTGAATGGTCAAAAGATGAAACCTATGTCGAGTAACATACTTTCTTTTCCTCCACGATTGGAAAAATAAAGTACCAAAGAAAGAAAATAAAATTTTCGGCGAAAAAAGTCTGATGAAGTTGGAGCAAGTAGACAAAAAATAGAAAGAAAGCAAAAAATATTGGATTGTAGCTAATGCCACAATCCGGGCCATAAAAAAAGAACTTGCAAGTTAATTTATGTGTATCCAGATTCTCATGATGATGAGACATTGCAACAAGGATCCTCATTTTCTACTGCATCTTTTGCTCCTATAAAACTTTCGATATGAGTTTATTACACATATCACTCTATTTGATTATATTATTAATATGGTGACTGTAATATTCTCTTAATTATAGGTAAGAAGAGGACCTACTAACCAGGATCATATACACACAACTCAAGAAAAAAGAGTGACAAGAGATATATTTTTTAATATATAACTTTCTGCTGAAAAAGATTGGTTGTTGCTGCTGTAAGAGGATATTTTTTGCTACTATAGAAGTACCACTTTGCCGCTGAAGATTAGTGTAAAATAATTGGGATCTAGTTGAAGACGATATGGATAGGTTGATACACCTAGCAGATTATTTTTTGTCGCTAAAAGGCCGATGTAAACAATTGATTTTAGTAACTCTTAATTTTGCTTTTGATACTGTAAAGAGCTACTATAACATACTACTCAGAAGTTAAACATATTTCTTTATAAAGGAGATGATTTTAATGACTCTTAATTTTAGTTTTACTTTTACTTTTGCTGTGTCAAGTAAGTGGAAATGATAAAGCATATGAAGTTTAAAGGTCAAATTAGTTTCACCTTATCCTAAGAAAATGAAAACAAGAGGAAAGAAAATGTGAATCAATGAAAAAATTGATATTTCTCGTAAAAGGTTCAAGCAAACCAAAATAATGCCTCATAAGTTAAAAAAGAAGGCAGAGGGCTATTACTATTTGAGAAGCTTCAAAGAAAGCACCATTAAAAAAATTGCTCCTTCTGTTAGTTTTTAACTTGGTTTTGTTAGTGAGATCAAAGGTACTCCATTTTAGCAAAATTAAAGGATTAAAGATGCTTTGGATTATATTTGAAGGACAAAATTGAACCTACTCCCATAGATAAGGGAGAAAAACTCTAATTGTATGACTATAAAAATTTCTCATAGTAATAAAATAAAAGATCTAAAGTTAAATTTTGAAATATATATATATATATATATATATATATATATATATATATATATATATATATATATATATATATATATATATATATATATGTATAATATGTAGTATGAACTAATCATACAAATAGTATCACATACTGTTGAGAAATAAAAATGTTAGAATGCAGGGGCAGTTTAGTCATTACATACTGAGTTAGTTAAAGTTAGTTAAGGGGGTTAAATAGTTTGTTAAGATTATTTTAGTTAGTTAAGCTCACTTAGTTAGATTATATAAATGATTCATTGTAACATTTTTGTAAGTCAGATTATTGAGATGAATAATACCTAATTCGCTTTATTTGCTCTCTCTCTCTCTCTCTCTCTCTCTCTCTCTCGTCTCTTCCAGTCATCCTCTTCCTCACCTCTACTTATTCTCTTCTCTTCATATTCCTCTTGTTCTATACAAATTGTCACTTAGTTAATAAAGATTTCATGGTATCAGAGCATATGCTCGAAGAATTTCGAAGCTAAACTTCAATCTCTAAAAATTGAGAAAAGTTCTTGAGCTAAAGATTCAATTCAAGGAGCAGTCAAGAATCAGAAGAAAAAAAATTCAAAGAAATGAGTACTAGTGGAGATCCTGTGGATGCTGGAGTTGTCAATGGGGTACATGCAAACAATCCAGTGAATGGAGGAACTACAGTTGCCGGAGTCGACTATAACCATCCTTTGTTCTTGTCACCGATAGATGTAAGTGGTATTCAAATTATATTATTTCAGTTGACTGGGATTGAAAATTATTCAATTTGGCAAAGATCTATGCGTGTTGCTCTGTTGGGTAGAAATAAATTAGGCCTTGTAGATGGAACATGCAAGAAAGAGGTCTTTCCAATAACAATGTGGAATCATTGGGAACGTGTTAATGCAATAGTCTTGTCTTGGATTATGAATTCTGTATCTAAAGGTCTGTTAGGAGGAATCATGTATGCCTCTAGTGCTCAAGTAGTGTGGGATGATCTTTCTGAGAGATTTAACAAAATTGATGGCACACGATCTTTTAATCTTCATAGAGAAATTGCAAATCTGAGTCACGGAACATCATATATTTCTGTGTATTTCTCCAAACCCAAGGATATGTGGGAAGAGTTTGAAGCATTAGTGCCTTCACCATGGTGTGATTGTCCTAAGTCTAGAGATTTTGTTGTGTATCTGCATAAACTGAAACTATATCAGTTTTTGATGAGGTTAAATGAGTCATATTCTCAGGCTAGGGGCCAGATTCTTATGAGAAGTCCACTCCCAACAGTCAATCAAGCCTATGCTATAATTGTTAGTGATGAAAGCCAAAAATCAATGGCTGCAAATGCTGGGATTCTGGGTTCAAATCCAAGTACAAATGTAGGAATGTATGATACTGCACTATACACAAGAACTACTGGAAAATTCAAGAAAAACTATAATTTGTTCTGTGATTACTGCAAGTTTAAAGGTCATAGTAAGGAGAACTGCTACAAACTGGTGGGATATCCTCCTGATTTTAAGACAAAAGGGAAAAAAGGAGCTGGAAATAATGTTGCTTATAATGTGATTTCTGATCAACTAAGATACAATAAATCAAATGAGAACAATTTTGTGATTGAAAATGAGGAAAATTGTAGATCAAATGGGTGCTAACTGGTTTAAATCAGTTAGGGAATCTTGGTACATGTACTCTTAGTAGAGAACAATATGATCAAATCCTACAGCTACTCAATAAAATGCTTGCTGTCAGTTCAGAAGAAAATTCTTCAGCAAATGTAGCAGGTATATGTAATGCCTTAATAGATACTACTTCTGCAAAATGGATAATCGACACAGGTGCTACTAATCACATGGTAGGAGATATAAATCTGATAGACAATTCTACTGTCAAGCAAACTCAGTATCCTTAGAAAGTGTATATGCCAAATGGTGATCTAGCTTATGTTACACACACTGGTACTAGCAGGTTATCAAACAGTATATCAGTGTCCAATGTGTTTCATATTCCTCAGTTTAAATACAACTTGCTTTCTGTTGCTAAACTAACAAAGGAACTACAGTGCTCAACCACTTTCTTTCCTGATTTCTGTATTTTTCAGGAACTCTTCACTGGAAAAATGAAGGGGATTGGTAGAGAAGATTGTGGATTGTACATTTTTGAATGCTCAGACAGCATAAGGAAAGAAGATGTTATGTTAGCTGCCAGAAGTGAAGATACTCAATCAAGTTCAAATATAGTAGATATAGATCTATGGCACAAGAGATTTGGCCATGTCTCTACTAAATATCTGAATAAAATGATTCATGTAAAGATAGATATTATAGCTAGCAAGTTAAATAAGTGCACAGTCTGTCCATGTGCAAAACAGACAAGAATTCCATTTCCTACAAGTAGTATAAAAACAACTGAGTGCTTTGCTTTAGTTCATATGAATTTATGGGGTCCTTATAGGATTGCCACTCATGATGGAAATAAGTACTTCTTAACAATAGTGGATGAGTTATCCAGAATGACTTGGGTGTTTCTGCTTAAGTTGAAATCAGATGTGTGTACTGTTCTACAGCATTTCTTTACCTATATAAAAACTCAGTATGATAAGAATGTAAGAGTTATAAGAACTGACAATGGAACTGAGTTCCTGCCTGCAGTAGTCTATTTCAAACTCTAGGGATTGTTCATCAAAGAACTTGTGTTTATACTCCCCAACATAATGGGGTAGCAGAAAGAAAGCACAGGCATATCCTAGAGGTCACAAGAGCCATAAGATTTCAAGCTGGCATACCAATTAAATTTTGGGGAAAATGTGTTCTAGCAGTTGTATATCTGATAAATAGAGTGCCAAGTTATGTGATTAACAATCAAACTCCTTATGAAAGACTACATCACAGGCAACCTACATATCAACATTTAAAGGTCCTTGGTTGTATGTGCTATGCTAAGGTTATATTTCAAGATGATAAACTGATGACGAGAACAAAACTAGCAGTTCACATGGGCTATTCAGAAGTCCAAAAAGGGTATGTGTTATATGATCTAATAGAGAAAGTATTTTTTGTTAACAGGGATGTGATCTTTAAAGAAGATGTATTCCCGTTCAAATATCAAAAGACAAGCAGCTAACCTATATTTGTAAATCAAGTGCCAGTTGAACAACAACATAGCTGGTATTTAGAAGCTCAACAAAGGCAAACTCCAAATGAAAGCTCATATTCTCCTACTAATACAAATATGAAAATACCATTTGATTCAATGGATTATATACATCAGGCAGATGATGATGCTTCACTAGAACTACAACAACAAAGGGCTGATAGTTTACTACCAAATGCAGTGCAGCAGATAAATGATCAGACACAAAGTCTTCCCATTATGAATGCAGAACAACCAGAATACAGAAGATCTAGTAGAGATAAACATCCTCCAATTTGGATGAAAGACTTTGTATCTCTAAATGTTCATCGAGATATTCCATATGCTATTTCAAGGTACATTTCCTATGATCAACTTTCCTCTACATATCAAGCATATATAGCAGCAACTTCTGTAGAGACAGAACCCTCATCTTATGCAGAAGCTACCAGAGATCCTAGATGGATAGAGGCTATGAAGACTGAAATTGATGCTTTACAAACAAACCATACTTGGGATATTGTATCATTACCTGAAGGAAAAGTACCTATTGGATGTAAATGGATATACAAAATCAAATACAAATCAACAGGAGAAATTTAGAGATTTAAGGCAAGGCTAGTTGCAAAGGGATATAGCCAAAAGGAAGGTATCGACTATCAAGAAACCTTCTCTCCTGTAGTTAAGATGAAAACAGTTAGAACAATCCTAGCTATTGCTGCTGCAAAAAATTGGAACATACACCAAATGAATGTCTACAATGTTTTTCTTCAAGGTGACTTATATGATGAAATCTACATGGAACTACCACAGGGATTTAAGAGTCAGGGGGAGAATAAACCTTGTGTGCAGACTCATTAAATCCCTATGTGGGCTTAAACAAGCCCCTAGACAGTAGAATGCAAAACTAACTGAAGCACTCTTAAATAATCAGTTTCAACAAAGTCAATTTGATCATTCTTTGTTCATCAGAAGAACATCATAAGGGATTATTATTGTATTAGTCTATGTAGATGACATGTTAATAACAGGGATAGCCTAAAACTGATAGTTGAAACAAAAACTGTACTACAACAAAAATTCAAAATGAAAGACCTGGGAGACTTGAAGTATTTTCTAGGCATAGAGTTTGCTAGATCCAAACAAGGTATACTAATGCATCAAAGGAAATATGCATTAGAACTCATATCAGAAGTTGGGTTGTCTGCCGCTAAGCCTGTTGTTACTCCACTAGACACAAACATCAAACTGACAACAAAGGAATTTGATGATCACTGCAACAAGACAAAGAATTCTGGAAGTGAACAACTAGCAGATCAGAAGGCTTACCAAAGGCTAGTGGGAAAACTTCTCTACTTAACTATGACTCGACCAGATATATCATTCAGTGTTCAAACACTAAGTCAATTTCTTCAACAACCAAAAAGGTCTCATATGGAGGCAACATTAAGGGTTGTCAGATATATCAAAAATCAACCAGGTCAAGGCATCTTATTAAGCAACAACAACAACAACATAGTGGCCTATTGTGATGTTGACTGGGCTGCATGCCCATATACTAGAAGATCTGTAACTGGTTATCTGATTAAACTTGGTAATTCACTGGTCTCTTGGAAGTCTAAGAAGCAAACAACTGTATCTAGATGCTCTGCTGAAGCTGAATACAGAAGTATTGCAGCTACTGTTGCTGAAATAGTTTGGCTACAAGGTCTACTGAAAGAAATTGGAATAGAATTCAACCTTCCAATTGACATCTACAGTGATAGCAAGGCTGCAATGCAGATTGCAGCTAATCCAGTGTATCATGAACTTACTAAGCACATTGAGATAGATTGTCACTTTATAAGGGGAAAAATCACACAAGGTTTGATAACTACTAAGTACATCAGCACCAAAGATCAACCAGCAGATTTACTTACTAAGGGGCTATATAAAGTGCATCACAACTATCTAAGTTCCAAGCTAGGAGTTTACAACATATTTACACTACCTAGCTTGAGGGGGAGTGTTGAGAAATAAAACTGTTAGAATGCAGGGGCAGTTTAGTCATTACATACTGAGTTAGTTAAAGTTAGTTAAGGGGGTTAAATAGTTTGTTAAGATCATTTTAGTTAGTTAAGCTCACTTAGTTAGATTATATAAATGATTCATCGTAACATTTTTGTAATCATTAAGATGAATAATACCTAATTCACTCTATTTGCTCTCTCTCTCTCTCTCTCTCTCTCTCTCTCTCTCTCTCTCTCTCTCTTCCAGTCATCCTCTTCCTCACCTCTGCTTATTCTCTTCTCTTCATCTTCCTCTTGTTCTATACAAATTGTCACTTTGTTAATAAAGATTTCACATACCGAAAACAAAATTAATAGAATAGTTTTATTTAATCTACATCAATATCTATACTATATTAAAAGCACGAATGCCTTTAGCAAAATGTCGTTCGTCTTTTTTACTCGTTAAAAATATATTATATATTGGATAAAATAGTAATTTAAGTTATTTTACTAAAATTTAGTGCTTCAAAATTAATTATATTGCGTATATTAAATACTTCCTTATTTAAAATAGGTAATCCTAATTTTTAGGATTTAAAAATCAATTATAAATTTTTTATCTTAAAGAATCATTAAAAGAAAGAAAAAACCACAAAATCGATTACTGAAATATTACCTTAAAGAATCATTAAAAGAAAGAAAAAATCACAAATATACTTTTACCACGTTTATTTTTCCATTCCTTTTATTAATAAGAGATATGTATAAAGAATCATTGAAAAGAAAGAAAAATCACAAACATACTTTTACCATGTTTGTTTTCCATTCCTTTTATTAATAAGAGATATGTGCCTATTATATTTTAAATTCTAGAATATTTAATAGAATTAATGTTTACCTACAACAAAAGACTATCTTAAAACTAATGCCTTTTTACATTTCAAACTTGATCTTTATAAACAAAAAAGAAAATTTAAAGTCCCTCCAAATTAATGTTAATTATTATAAGAAAATACTTCATTTAATTGTTTTTATAATTTTTAGAAGTTTAAAATTAATAAAACTTTTATTTATTAATTTTTTTCTTATTTGGACTGAAAGTCCTAATATTTAAAATTTTACTTTATATAGATCATGCATTTAAATTATGCGAGATGCCTGTACGGGATTGCCCTTTTTTTGATTCTAACCGTAAGTCATTCTCTAGAGTAAATATGTCATGGATGAGTCTTCTTTCAATTATAAATTCTCTCACAAGCTTGCTTTTGTATCCTTTTAAATGTTTTTTTATTTTATTTATTTCTATTTAATTTGATTTTGCAATCATATGAAAGTTGTAGATTATTAGTTACCTGATTATATATTTTCAGTTCTATCCTTCAGCACTATTTAGGATTTTAAGGACTTGTTCTTGCTTAAACTGAAAAGGAAGCATGATAACTTGTGAGTATAAATTTATAATAATATTAAATTGAAATAAATTTTAAGTTGAATTATTGACTTATGATTGATGATTTTTATGAGAACTTCTTTATTTATTGAGTTTTCATACACGATTAACATATATCATCTTTAGAAATTAATATTTTTATTTTATTATTCGGAAAAGGGTCAAAACTGCCCCTAGACTATTGGAGTTGGTACAATAATACCCTCCATCTCAAAAAATCTCTCCCCCCACCCCCTCCACCCTGCCCCCTCTAGTGTGTGCATTACTAACCTAAACTAAGACTCACTTAAATTAAAATAAACTCACCCACATTCTAAGACCCTTTTCCTCCGTTTCTTTCTCCTCTTTCTTTTAAAAATTATTCCACCAACTAGAACTCTCATACACCCATTTTTTCCCTAAGCAAACAAAACTCTCTCGTATAGTTAATCACCTTCCTCTTCTTATTTCTTTGTATATTAAATGTACACATCAATACTCCTATTTTTTTTCATCACAGAAATATCATTCATCATCAATTTTTCTTACTACACTTTACTGCTTCATACAATAAGCTCAATCAAGTGTTTATTTACAGTCACATTCACCAATAAATCGTATTCTCTCATATTCTCAGGCATATGATCTCAAATATTTCTCTTGATTTAACCATCTCTTTTTTAAAATTGGCGGTGTTGATATAACTTGAAGAGCATCCTCGTACAATGGCTTAATTTATGGACATGGTCGGATGTTCAGACTATGGTGAGCCAATGAAGAGAAAAAAGGCCGAGGTCCGAGCAGAGACCAAATAAATTATTGGTATAATCAAAATTGGATGCAGATTTGTCAGAAAATATACAACAAAAAATATTGCAAATGCTCAATGATCATTACTATTGGCAGAAAAATAACTTATTAAACCATAAAATCTTACAATGAAGAATTAATTTCAAAGAGTACCTGATTTCACTCAAAAAATTGATTTAATAAAAAATGTTAATTTAAAAATTAAATTAAGGTCGAAAAATCTGAGATAAAGAGGGAGATCTGTGGGTGTTGAAGGGTGAACATCTAAGGCGGAGTAGGTTAATAAGTGGATATGGGGTGAGGTTTTAATTTAAGCCAATAGGAAATTAACACATACTCCCTCCGGTTCACAATAAGTGTCCAGTTTACTTTTAGCACGCCCATTAAGGAAATACTAAATTCTATACAAAAATACCTACTATGACTAAACTACCTCTAATTAAATATTTAATGAGAGGAGTAAGAAAACTTTTTAGGGATATGTACATAGGGGTTATTTTGTAAAAACAAATTGAATTCTTTCTTGATTACATAACTGGACACTTATTTTGAACCAAAATGAAAAAATAAATTGGACACTTATTATGAACCGGAGGGAGTAATAAATAATAAATTCTTTTCTTAATCAAAATAGGGCTGTTAGTTTTTAGGGTATGAGTGAGCCAAAAAGTTGACGTTAGGGGCATGAATGGGCCAAATTTTTAACGGTGAGGGCAATTTTTACTAAATAGGTGAACAGAGGATATTTTTAAACTTCAGCAAGCAGTTTTGGCCCTTTTCCGTTTATTATTTAAACATAAATTTTAAATAAATTAGTACTCATTGAGCTAGTTAAATAAAAAGGTTTAGAAGTGAGAAAAAAAAAAAGAAAAAAGAAGAAGAAGTGCAATTCGCAAAAGAACAAAGGCCGGAAAGGAAAAAACAAAGCAAAGAAAAGTGGGTGGCGTGAGCGACATGCAATGGTTTTTGGTCTTGTCATAGTAGTTAGTAAAATAGGGTAATGTGACAAGTGTAAACTGTGTGTGTATGCGTGAGAGAAAGAGACTAATGCTTACTTGGGTCTTTTCGCTTACTCACTTCCCTATTCTCTCCATCTCGTACGCAGCTCCAAAATACCCAAAAGCTACACAGAAAGTGAAAGAATGACCAAGTTCATCAATCATCATTCTAATCAAATGTAATTATCCTTCTTTCTTGTTCCTGTTGTAGAAAGAGAGAGTTGTCGAATCTGCTTTTAAAAAATCCAAGCTTTCATCTTTTCTCTTGCTGGGTAAGTTGCTTTTATCATCTCATTCTCCTATTTGGATGCTATTGCTTATTCTCTCTGTGTGTGCTGTTGCTTTCGACTTCATTTTGATAATAATTGCTTGTTCCCTGAGTCTCCTTATTAGTCCTTTACATGCCTTCTTTATTTTCAAGTTTAAAAAGATGTGTCTTTTTTTGTTAATAAAAATATTAGGTGATTTACTCCCACATGGTTGGTAGAGTTACCTAGTACAGGGTGTTTGGATTGCTTTTAAGCTCTTTTTAGTTTTTTTTCCGCGTTTCGCAAAGTTAAAAAGTGATTAAAATAAGTTAAGAATTGCTTAAAACAAGCCAAAATCAATACCCCACTTATTGTTTTTTGGCTTAAAAACTATTTCTGCCGAAAAGCCACTTTTTTAAAGCCAATCCAAGCGGGCTCCTAGTACTTTTGTTGGCGGGGGAGATAGCAGGTACCTGATGGAATAAATGAGGTGCGATCAAGCTGGCTCGGACACCACCATCGTATCGACGTATATCTATTTGAGCAGTAAATTCGAGCAATTTCCAAGAGCGGCTTTGACGGTCTCAGTATTTTGCAGTTTTAGGTTGCTAAGACAGCTTTTTACATTTTTTTATTTAATTTAGCTCTTGATGGGAAGACTGAGATTGAAATAGGCTGAAGGTCATATTCAGAAGATGGGTGGCATTTGCTCTAGAAGATTTGCCGCTGAGAGCACAACAGATGGTGGCATTCCACATAGTAATGGTGCTGAAATTGTTTATCCGTCACATAGATTGCCCACACAACTAAATAGTGATCCTATGCAATATCCGGCTGGGGAAAGCACTGATAACCAACTAAGTGAATCAGCATTATTTTTTCCAGAGGTGAATACGATTTCCCGAGGGGCTCCTATGGATGATATTGATGATGGAATTCCAAGATTGTCCAGAGATTTATCAAATAAATCTAGATCAACAAGGTCAAAGCAAGTTGCAATTGCAAAGGTGAGTAGTGTTAGAGCTGCTTCATCAACAAAAATATACTTTTTCGGCTTTACTTTACTGTTAAAAAAATTGCAAATATGAGTAGTCAATCACATATGCTATGTTATTATCTTTGGCTATGACCTGGATGCATCTGTCTTTTCTTTCATTGTTAGTTCTGTCTGAAAATTCTCGATCAAAGAGTTTATAGAGATAAATATCCCCCTTTGACAATAAGCAAATATGAGGGGCGGAACCACTTATACAAATGGAAGATTTCTCAGGCAAATGGATAAATCAAATGTGAAATAGAGAAGAAGAAACCAAGTGAAGGAACAAAAGAAATGCTTTTATTGCTGTAGTGTTTGTTTTTTAGAGTATGTTATTTGAATCTAATAATGCAGGGAAACCCCGTTCGATTATTACAAGTTACTTGGTATTTTTTGCTTCATCTCTCGTAATTCCTCTCATAAAACTGTAGAATGCAATTTGATAAACCCCTGATGTCTACTACTCTTTATCACAACATCGGAAACTGCATGACACAGATTGTCATGGTATAGCCTCCAAAACGGATAAGTCTCAGTGGATTCTGTTAACTGGAATTTATTTATTTTTTCGCTTGAAAAGGTTTCAGAAGTAAGTTCACTGTTGGGGAGAGCTGGTACAGTGGGGTTCGGTAAAGCAGTAGATGTGTTGGACACACTGGGTAGCAGCATGACAAATTTAAATCTAAGTAGCGGTTTTGCGTCAAGCATGGCAACAAAGGGAATTACAATATCAATTCTGGCATTTGAAGTTGCAAACACCATTGTCAAGGGGGCCAATCTTATGCATTCCCTTTCACAAGAGAATATTAAGCATTTGAAGGAGGTGGTTCTTCCTTCAGAAGGTGTGCAGCTATTGGTATCAAACGATATGGATGAACTCTTGAGAATTGCTGCAGCAGACAAGAGGTGTGAAAGATTCTGAGATAGCTTATTGCCGTAAAGTAGATGCTACTTTCAGGTTTTGTGCGCAGAGTGTGAAATTCCTATTATTCTTGTAATATGACAGGGATGAACTGAAAATATTCTCCGGTGAAGTGGTTCGTTTTGGAAATCGCTGCAAAGATCCTCAATGGCACAGCTTGGACCGTTATTTTGAAAAGTACTTGCTATAAACTTTAGTCTATTGCTTGCTTGTCATCCGAACAGTGAAATGCGTGTTCATATCATTTATAGTGCATTTCGTTATATTTAGGTTGGAATCTGAACTGACACCTCATAAACAATTGAAAGAAGAAGCAGAGGCTTTAATGCAGCAGCTCATGATTTTGGTTCAATATACAGCTGTGAGTTTTATCTCATTCGTTCTACTTTTTTTTTCATCTCTTTGTGAGAAATAAAGGCACAGGAGAATATTATTAAATTGTCTTGCGGAGCTCAATTTTATAACCATACTTTACAACACACATAATACCTATTTTACGATGTGGGACACTAAGTATACTATATATAACACTCCCCCCAAGCTGGTGCATATGAATCATATGTACCGAGCTTGTTCATATGACTTCACAAACTTTGTAACAATATCTTCTAAGAGTATTTTTTTCTATGACGATCACGCAGTCTCAATGTGTTTAGTCCTCTCATAGAATACCGGATTTGATACAATATGAAGGGCAACTTGATTATCACACGCAAGTTTCATCTGATGGATTCCTCCAAATTTCAATTCTCTGAGCAATTGTTTGACCCAAACTAGCTCACATGTTGCATAGTCATTGTTCGATATTCTGCTTCTGCACTAGATCGAGCAACCACATTTTGTTTCTTGCTTTTCCAAGACACAAACTTGCCTCCTTTTTTTTGGATGAAGTAAGGGATATCATTAACGGCATCAAGTAGATGCAAATGAGTTTGTTAGCTCCATCACAATGTGCCCTATACTAAAGATAAGGAGCTAACAAAGTTCAATAACTTATCAATTACTCCAGCTATATAAAGATAAAAGACAAACTGAGAGTGTGATTAGGAGTTGATATTCCATCAAAACATCTTCGATTCTTTCTGTCCAGATACCCACCAAAAAACACAGGCAGGAATCATTTTCCAGATCTTCCTGATGGACCTACCAACTTTCCAAGAACTCCAGCACATGAAGGCATCCTTAATCCTTTCATGTCCAAAAACGGAACATGTTCCACATATCTGTAGCAACTGCACGATGTAGTAGGAGACTGTTGGTTTCTATGTTCTGATGGCACATGTAACATCTGTTGACAATGTGTATGTTCCTTCTCTGGAGATTGTCATGAGTCAAACATGCTTCATAGAGTGCTTTTCTAGCTGAAACAAATCACCTTAGGGGGTAATTTTGTTTTCCAGATTAATTTTCGTGGCCAATTATCCACCATCTCATTCTGGGCATAAAGAGTTGAATATCCTGCTTTAACAGAGTATAGACCATCTGCTTTATCACTCCATCTTAGTTTGTCTGAAATCTGTTCATTGGTTAATGCAATTCTCTAATCTTTCAAGTAATTTGAGTAGCTCTTCAAGCTCCCAATCTTGTAGGTTCCTTCTGAGCTGTGGGTTCCATGCATTGTCTGCTCTATTTTGTGAGATAGTGGAGTCTGGATTACTAGAGATAAGGAAAAAGATTAGGATAATCAGTTTGCAAAGCTGAATTCTCCAGCCACTTGTCTCTCCAAAACTTTATGTTTGTCCCATTACCAGCCTGCAACCTGCAGTTCTGGTAAAACAGTTTGGTTATGTTCTTCCACAATCCTATACCATATCTAGACGTAGACACAAAATTACCTCAAACTAAAACACAATATCTAGACGTAGAACATCTATCAGTAGGTGATCCTACCCAATCAGCATTTGTGTATCCAACTATTTGCTCATCGTCTCGATTTTCGAAGAATAGTCCTTTGCCTGGGGTGGATTTTATATACTGGAGAATGGGGATAGCTGCATCCCAAAGAGTCCATAAACTAACTTACAATACTCATAAGAAAGGAAATGACATGCCTAGTCACTATGAGGTAATTCAACTTACCAATCCATATCTTGCGGGATTGTTAAGAGGCTCCCCTGCCCTCGCAGAAGCTTTGCATTCCGATCTATATGAGTGTCAATGGGTCTACAACTTGTCATTCCGTATCCTCATAAATGTCTAAAGCATACTTTCTTTGGGAAATAACAATACCTGATCTAGATTGAACGACCTTAATACCTAAAAAATATTTCAATTTGCCAAGATCCTTAGTTTGGAAGTGCTAAAAGAGGTGTTACATCACATCCTGATATTGCTGATAATAACGATACTGTCAACATAAATCACCAAATAAATACACAGTTTGGGAGCATCCTGGCTAACACATGACAACCTTAACAAACGAGGTTTTCAGTTAGCAGATGTCATCTATGCAGAAGAAATCAGGAAATTGTAAGCCACTTGTTCATGCACTGCCTAGTGGCCACTGATATATGAAACATGTTCTACTGTATTTGGCTTAAGCTGGGTCATGCCACAGAATTTGAGAGAGGCACACATGAGTTGGACTCTTCGGAAAGTTGATAAGACCATAAAAAAATTTGGCTGATGATTCCTGCAGTTATTTTTGTTGTTTATGGACCGAGAGGAATAGAAGATGTTTTGATGGAATCTCAATTCCAAATTACTCGCTTAAGGCTAAATGTTTCCTCAATTTGTTTTGATGGACTAAGTTATCCCCTGGACATCTTTTGGAGTTCGTTAGCACTCTTGTTCTAGATTGACACATTGTATAGGGGCTAACAATTTCTTTTGTATTTTTGTTTCCTGTATGTATGCTCCTTGTAACTTTGCATCTTCTTGATGCCTTTTTTAACCTTACTTCATGACCAAAAAAAAAAAAAAAAAACTTCCGCTTCTAACCCTGCCTGTGGAGCATAGGCACTAATGACACTAATTGTCTCATTTCCAGAACAAGACTCAATGAGATAGTCCTTTTCCCAACTCTCTTTACCTCTACAACCTTGTCCTTACGTCCCCGTTCTACAATAATTCCCTCTCATTTCTGTTTTTGTCTACCCAACAATACCTTTATTTATAACCCGCATTGTTGTTGTTGTTGTCTATATCTCTAGTCCTTTGCCCTGTCCATTTAGTTTCCTGGAGGCATGCAATGTCAACTTCCTCATTTTTAAGGTTTCCACTAAATCTATTGACTTTTCTGTCAAAGAGCCTATGTTGTAGCTACTTACCCGAATCTAACTCTCTTATAGCTTCCTTATCCTCATCCGTCCATGAGGCGGGAACCCTTTTTGTTTTTGCACCACATCGGAGCACCAATGTGGGGGGACTAGCTTCTTTACACATGCGCGTCCATGATGGCTTATCCTTTTATAGTTTGCACCACATCCAGGTGTTGATGTGGGGGACTAACTTCTTTGCCCATACCTTTTCATGATGTGGGAACCCTAACTCATATCATACACACCCAGGCGGCGATTTGATGGAAGACCTAAGCTTATTCTGAGCATTCATTATGAATTGGCTAGTCTTATGCTGCTGCCAACCTACTGCAGCCCTCCTCTGTCATTCCGATTTGGGACCGGCATTGTGACTAAAACTCATACATGCGGAGTTAGAGAGCTTTGCGCCTATCACAAAAATAAAGAATAAAAAAAGCAAAAGCAAAAAAAGGAAAAAAGAAAAATTATAAAAGAAGCTGGACTGGAGGCTTTATTTGCTCATTAATTCATTTGCTGTAACTGGGGACATCTACTTGCATTCCACTTCCTTCAAACCAGATTAACCAGCTCAGGCTATAGTAAGGAGAATTTTTTGCTTTTTGCAGGAACTATACCATGAATGTCATGCATTGGACAGATTTGAACAAGATTATAGGCGTAAGGTTCAAGAAGACAATACTTCAAATCCTACTCAGAGAGGTATCCCATATCAACAGTTATTCCCTGTTAAGTTTGTTTTTCCTTAAAGCAGCTTGAAGCTCTATTTTCCATGTATGAACTCAATGTGTTTAGTGTTTGCCGTATTCTTATTGTCTACCAGCATAGCAATTTTTTTATGTTGTGGTGTCTTCAGAGCACTCCATATGTCGGTATGTATGGGGTTCATTGAACAGGTTACTAATGTAACAATGTTTAGTGAATGTTCACATGGGGAAATCTCAAAGGTCATGAGTAAAAAGGGGGGAATTTAGGAGGAGAATGGGAAGCAACTCTGGATTTGCATTTTATAATCCTTCTGAATAATCTCTTTTTTTAAGACTTCGTTTAGGGAATAGGCATCTCTCTGAAATAGAATCAAAAGCAAATCTCACACTTTCGTCCGTATATCAACTCTTGTACTGTAAGTTATAAAGACTTCAGTTAATCTATTCTAGAGAAAAAACGTGACTTCAAAACAAGACAAGTTGCCAGCAAAGATAAAAGTTAAATAAATGTACGTTGGTCAATACGCTAATTTGAAGCCTTAATATTGTTGGGAGACTTCTAATTATGGTTTGTTGCCTTCAGGTCCAATGACCAAGTACTCTTGTAAAAAAGTCTGATCTCTAAGTGTCCAAGCATTGGATACTAACATATTTTAATAGCCAAATATAATTATTAGAAGAGATTGTTTGCACTCGATATTGCATCAGTCTGGGAACAAGTCAAATTTTCTTTAGAAAAACTGAAAAACCGCAAATGTAAATCCTACTTTCTCATATCTGTGTCCTCGTCCTGCCTTGGGGCTATGCAGGGAAAATTGGAGCACCCCTGCTCAAAAATGACTTCAAGTTCATTTTGTGTAGAAGTCAAAAGAAGGCTTTGTAGCACAATTCAAGTTTTCCCCATGGGAATTGAGAGAATGGTGTAGAATGGACTATAGGAGGCAGTCAGGCAGTGACAGTTTGCAGTAGTTGCATAGCTGGTAAATTTTTTGGTTCTTGTTTGATCGTTGAACGGAAGATTAGGTGGTACAACCAGGGAAATCTCAACCAGGTGGAGGGAATTTATAGTGATCTATTGATTCTTCTTTTAGTCTTTGGTTGTAGACACCCAACATACTTCTCTATACTTTCAGGTGTGGTGAACCATAATTGTGGATCCTTTAGTTTTTAGTTCTTTCTAAAATAAACTGACAGGTTGTGGGTTTTGGCGTTGATTACTTAGTCTTCATGAGTTGTGAGTAGTTTTTACTGAGTCACCTCCTTTCAGAATCTTTTCCTCTCAGACCAGTCCGTAATAACTATAGACTATTTTGTCTGGTGATCTAAAGAATTTCTTGTTGAGCATGTGGGGTTATTAGATGATCGCTTGAAAATTAATCACTTTGCAGATCAATATTGGTTTTGTGGTTCACAAGATTAAATTTTTCAATGTAACTACCAAGGTAAAATGATTTAAATCAGATCCTGATTAAGGCAGGTTAATTCAAACTCTTAGTCCAAAAAAGATGTTAGGTTTGATATAGACTAGCACCTGAGTGTTTCTTAATCCTCTTTGTTTCTTGTGCATTCTTGCCTTCTTTTTCTTTTCCTTTTCTTTTTCTCAATTGCTGCATGTCTGGTATAATATTCTGTGTTTAATTTTGCGTAGGAGATAGCCTTCCAATTTTAAGGACAGAGTTGAAAAGTCAAAGGAAGCATGTCAAAAGCTTGAAAAAGAAATCCCTCTGGTTCAAGATATTGGAAGAGGTAGCAAGTCAATGGTGATTTATGATCTCTTTTGTTTTTGAAACTAACAATGGTAATTTGATTTCTACTTGGTGGGCTTGTTACATGATACATATTTTATATAGCATGAGATGGTTAAACTGTGTTAGATAAATTTATCAGATTTCTTTGAATTGATCAATCTTACACTCGTAATTGAAGGTAACGGAGAAGCTAGTGGACATTGTGCATTTCCTTCATCTGGAGATCCATGCTGCATTTGGCTACGCGGGTAATGCATTAGAAACTTCAATTTAACTTCTCTTGTGGTGCTTTGTTGCTGTCATGTCTGCGATAGTTGGACGAGTGATTGCTGTTATATGATGTTTTTTTTTCCACTAATGTTTGTAGTCATGTTTTGTTGTATATCCTGAGAGATTCATTTTTCGATGAAACTTTCTATGTTAAATTGTTGATAAGTATGACGAAACTATACCTCGATTTGATTTTATCTAACTAGTGGGAGCTTAGTGGACTGGGCTGTCCTTTTTTTATGCTTGGCGTGAAGGTATGTACTACCAGTGATACCTATCAAGTTATCTGTTGAAACAGATGGTTTCTGCTGTTGAAGCACGTCCAGTGATCTAGGGGAATCATTGGTCTTGAATGAATTTTGGGTAATCTGCTACTAGTATTGCAGATAACAGAACTATAGTTTCTAAAGATTTTGCTTATTGCTCAATACTTGTGTGTGATGTTACAGTTAGACTAATTGTACAACTAATGAGTTGATCCAATGGTCCTTCTGAAATGGCGTATTATTTATTTGGAGGATAGAAACCCATGGAACTCACTTGTGAACGTTTTTGTTTAATCATAATAATTTTGCATTACTGTGCTGATTTTGCACAACATATCTAGTTAAAATTGTATCAGCCTGTCTTGGCTAGACTGCACATGGTTTAGTGACTAGATTGGCAAGTTTGTGGTATCATTATTACCGTAGTCTTGATGACCCATGCAGATGGAGATAGACCTGTGAAAAACAACCACGAGAGGTTGGGATCTGCTGGTCTTGCATTGCATTATGCAAATATAATCACTCAGATTGATATACTCGTAAGCATCCCACGCCCATTATTTTAAAAATCACTGTTATTTTCAGCACATTTGCTCTTAAGTATTTTGTCTTTACTTCCATCCTTCCATCCAACCTACTTTTGTTCTCTATTGGTAATGTGAGGTTATGGAATGTGGAACACAAGTCCTGTTCTTTCTCTAGCTAGCTAAGACACCTTTTCGGTGTACATATCAACAACCCTCCTCTATGCTGGTATATGCTCTCATTGTGCTTCAAGACTCCCAGAAGAAATTGGATTGAAGCTCACCAACCTGCCATTGCTTTTGTGAATTTCAAATCTTTGCTTGAATTTGATATCTGCTAACCTTTAGTACTTTTTGACATGCTAATGGGCAATTGAACCTTTACATTAGTAATTCATCTGGAAATTTCCTCTTTACTTTTATGCAAAATCTTTGTCCTTCAATTTGTTACTTAGGTTCTTTTTTTCATCTTTATTCTGTTATAACAGTTTTGGAACATTAAGAATTACACTTATTTCACTTGCTAAAGCGCACCTTTTGATTCCTTTGATGACAACGCTAGTTCGTTGGTAGTCTTATATACATTTTTCCATTTCCTGTAGACATCCCCAGAGAGTTCAATAACAAAAAAGTTCAAATTCATTTTGAAGTGCTTATGTTCCTCTAATGTTGACTATTGAGTTAAATATTTGATCCATAACTACTCAGCATTTAGAAGTCCATAATTGTCTAGCTATTTTGCCCCTACTTTCTTACTGAGATTACCAAATTCCTCGTGTTCATTATGTTGATCTACTGTTTTGATTGAGCCAACATCAAGCGGTAAGTTGGCTGTTCTATTCCTTACTTTTGTAAGGTTAACTTGGTTAAAATAAATTGCACTAGTAGGACTAATTTGATCGGTCCAACAGAATCACCTTAGATGATTCAGGTGATGAGTCCAACATAATAGCTACTTTTGACTATAACCAGGGACCAAAGCATTTCAATCTTGCACCATTCCCCCCCTTCAATTCCTTTTTTTCCCCGTTTCACAGCCCTCTGAGCTTATTCTTTTGCCTGAATCAACAAATTTAACTTACTTTTCTGACGGTTAACAGTACCTATAATCTTTCCTACTTGGAAGTTTCCTTTTTTTTTTTTGGGG
>NW_017674203.1:78096-105457 GCF_001879085.1 Nicotiana attenuata
GGGGGGGGGGGGGGGTGGCAAATGAAATTCCCTATTACTTTTCTAGTTCTATCATTTTCTTTCCCTTTGTTGTTATTTTTCCAAATTCTTTCCCTTTCTTCAATTGAATTCTTCTTTTTCACTTCCTTCTGAATTCTAATTAAAAGAAGAAATAAAAATATAGAACGACTTGGCATTGGGATTGACTCAGGCTCTCAATCAGTACAAGCTAATCTGCGAAAGTTCCCTCTGTGGTATTGACTTTACTGCTTCCCTGTCTTATCACTTATGCCTCCTCGCGTTTCTCCTTCGACATGCTGTTCCCAGATTTAATCAATAAAGCTTGGAAGAGAGGTTATATTTGTCAGTATCTTCTTCTTTTTGGCTTATGCTGAACATAATGTTCTGTTTCTCTCTGGGTTGGCAAATGGCATAGAAAATCTCAGATGCTAGGTCCAACTTAGAGACTCAACTAAGTTCCAGAAGCTATTATTATTGCACCTAAATTGCTGAAAGTTAACTGAAGCAATGAATGAATTGGGTAATCAGTTTTTCAGTTTAGTTGAGTGGAAAGCTACATAACAGACTAAATTGATCTTCTATAGTGGTAGGAACAGTTTGAGCATCTTGTTTGAGTGGCCAAGTACGGAAAGAAGGTATATTTCTCAAAAAGAGAAAAAAGAGAAGTATTTGAAGGGTTTAACTGATGTTAGCAAATGTCTAGAAGTGCTGATGTCATTCGAGCCTCTATTTTATCTTTTTGATTGTCCAATTGGCTAGTCTGGATATTGAAGTGTTTTCCATTTTGGCCAGGTTTTAACTGAAGCATCCATCCTCTTTTTTCCATGTTCTTCTCTAATCAGGAACCCTAGTAAGATGAGAAGGTAGATAACAAGCTAACTTAGTTCTCACAAGATGGACCTTGAGATGTTAAGTTTGTTAGAGATTGTATCACATGGAATCAAATTTTAAAGGCAAAGGCTTGTTTAGATCGTACTTTCTCTTTGCAGTATTCCATCTTCCACTCTGTTACAAGGTTTTAGCCAAACAGCTTTGACAATGCCATTGTAGACGTAACCATTAAACAAAAATCTTGAGTATTGAGATTCTCCGATGCTTGACACTTGGACTGCAATTAGAAGCAATGCCACTATGACAAATGATATCTTCTCTATTACTTTGGACTTATAGAAGGTAGTGATTATTGTAAATTAGATATTGGGATAGTGCAACTAAGATCACGATCTGACTATGTCTATTATCAGAATTTTGGAGGATCTCATTAAACTATCATCGGAGAAATTTGGGCTTGGGCTTACTTGCAAGCTTTGTTGTGTTATAGATATACAGGTTTCACTTTTTTTTTCTCCACAAAACTTCTGGTTCTTGTGCGTAGTCCGCAAAGGGCCTCATGTTGGAGAATCATTATCAAAATGGATGTGAAATTTATTTTCCATTGACGTGTATGGTGATCACCATATTTTAGAAGTTGGGACAGTGCAAATGAGTTTTTAGAATTTGATCATAACAAACCTAGCGCACTGTAAGCGCCGGAGGTGTTCTTATTGTGAAGAACAAGAGAAGAGATGAGAGAATTTGTGTTGTATGAATTGACAATGTATAAAGCTCCTCATAAAGAAGTTCTAGACCACATATACTCTGGTAAATAGTTACTTCATACTCCTAGCATGATAAATAAACATTTTACTACTAAAAATAAATTATATGCATAAAATTCTTTGGAATATTACAAGACATAGTACAATGAATCTGGTCAATATTGTAACTCTGTCAAGTTGGAGTATACAGATCATAGATCCCGAACATACCACACATATATATTACGTTGGTCATCAGAGTTGGATTGCATTTTTAGCGGATAAAGTGAAAATCAATCTCAATATGTCTAATGGTCCTTTCGAGGCATATTGATTTAGATGCTCGATATTTATTTCATTTGTGTTACTTCTCTGAACTTCAAAATTTCTTGAGTAACTGCTTAAACTATATAAGCTCACATGTCACAGGCTTATAGCTGTATACTCAGCTTATGTCTTGGTCTAGCAACCATATTATTTGCTTTGTACATGTTGCTTGTTCGATCAATCCTACCCTAGCTTATTAGGAATTTAGGATAGGACCTTGTCATATCCCGTATGACTTGGACTTGTCTTGGCTCTCCTTTTTGAGAAGCGAGACTGTGAGACTTCGTTTAGATGGTTTGGTGTGCATAGTTCTCGAGAAACATGGGATTGTGAAAGCAAGGCTTATTGCTTAATGTCTTACGTATAAAAGAGGTAGAACCTCCCCCGAGATAGTAGGTTTCCTTTAATCAAAACATAACACTTGAATGTGGATTGCCTATTGAATGAGATCTAGCCCAATATGCATTCTTAAACCTGACCCATGAATTTTTAGGTCAACTACTTCACTGGATGGACATCTAGCCTAATATGCATTTGCAAACCTAACCCGTGGATGGAAGGGTACAAGAAAAACCGAAAAATCAAATTGAAGCGGAAAACCTAGTCAAACCAATGAAAGACCGACTTGTGGTTTGACTTAAAACCCGACAATATCTAGTTTGGTTTGGTGTTGAACCTCCCAGGAAAAAAAATCCGAATAAAAAACGAACCAAACTGACTATATATGTATAAATAAGATGTATGTTTGTATATGTATTTTGAATTCAGCAACCCATAACTATAAAGTAAAAATAAAGTTTTTAGAACTGGATTAAGAACTTGTTGATTATCTTAAGCTCATAAATGAAAATAAGTAGGGCAGCCCGGTGCACTAAGCTCCCGCTATACGCGGGGTCCGGGGAAGGGCCGGACCACAATGATCTATCGTACACAGCCTTACCCTGCATTTCTGCAAGAGGCTGTTTCCACGGCTTGAACCTGTGACTTCCTGTTCATATGACAGCAACTTTACCAGTTACGCCGAGGCTCCCCTTCTCATAATGAAAATAAGTAAAAAAAAAAAATGCTGAGGGTTTTGGCCTGAAATTTTTTGCTAATTATAAATGCATCTCATATGTAACATTGAAGACTTAACTCCATGACTTATTGTAAAGATAAAAAAAAAAAAAAGGCAAAAACCAGATGCAAGCAACTAATTTAGCAATTCTTAAAGTTTAACTAACCTAATTTAATCTTTACCATAGGCAGAAATTAGGTTGTTTCGTTGGATTCGGACAAATCCACAACGGTTTCAATTTTGAAATGGAGAATACGTGCAATAGCATATGTTTTTATGCCGACAAAAATGATTTGGGTTTAACCATTTATAGTGAAATATTAAATTTATTAATTCACCTATATATAAGGCGGGAAGAAATACCCTTTTAAGATACTTTCAGTTTCAAAAGAAAAATAATATGTATCATTTCATGTGTAAGTCTAAACTAGATATATTTATAACGTTACATTAAATTCAGTTTTTGCTTTTATTAATTCACCTATATATGAGGTGGGAAGAAATATCCTTTTTTAGATACTTTCAGTTTCAAAAGAAAATAATATGTATCATTTCATAATTAAGTCTAATCTAGACACATTTATAGTGAGATATTAAGTTCATTAGTTCTACATACAAGGTGGGACAATTTTTTTAATTTCAGTGCATGCTAGGAAAATTCACATTGACATACACCTAATATTCACGTGATTGGAGAAAAACTTGAAAAAACTAAGACCCCGAAAAAATTGGAAAAATCAAAACTAGAAACCGACTTTATGTTGGTTTGATTTGGTTAGATTTAACAAACTGACATAGTTGGCTTGAAGTTTTTTTAAAGGAAAAACCAACTAAACCGAACCATGTACACTCTACCCGTGGACTTTAAGGTCGACTACTTCCAAGACAAGGAGAGCCCTTAACATGCTTGGGTCATTATAAGAGATTGGTCGATAAGCTGAATTATCTAACCATCACATGCCCGGATATCTCATTTGTTGTTATTTTTGTCGGTCACTTTTTGCAAGATCCTCGTGATAGTCGCTAGGATACAGTGGTACATATCCTTCAATGTATCAAGAATAATCCAAGACATGACTTCAATATGAGGATCGAGGAATTAGTGAAATTATTAGGTATGCAGATGCATACCGGGCTAGATCCATGACTCCATTCGATATACTGTCTACATCCAGCTATTCTGCATCTTGGGAAGTTTCCTGTTTTTTTTCTTTAATAGGTAAGACATGACCAAATAAGCCTGCTTTCATAAATTTTGCTGCTTATCGATTGAAAACGAAGTGCCCCAAGCCATCTAAGTACTGTCTCATTCGCCAAAGAAGAGCTGAAACTTAAGTTGTCCCAAATCTTTAGTTTGGAAGTGAATGAAGAAACCTCATTTTAGTGTCTCACCCTTTCTGGTAATCTTCATTAATGACTTAACCCACGGATGAACATGATAGAGACACCGATGATATAGAGTGTCATTAGAAAACAATCCGACATACATGAGCTATTGCAAAATGTTGACCTACATAAGTGAACCATCCAAACAAACTCATGGAGACTGTTTGATGTTGACATACTAGACTGGACTCCCCTAGAGCAACAAAGTAGGTATTGCTTCATAGAAACCTCCTCCTCTAGCTCATTATGGAGAAATGTGTCTTTGATATAGACCTAATAAAGAGATCGAGTTTTCATGCATTCATAGATAGCAAGAAGAGATCACCACAGTTATGAACTTTGGGTATGCTTTAACTACAATACGAGCTTTAAGTTGGTCAATTTGTCCATCGATCCCTATATTTCTCAAGTATACCTATTGACATCCAAATGTAGACTTCCCGGCCAGCAACTATACTAGTTTCCATGCACTGGAATGCAAGATACACATTGCATAATCAATTTGCACATTTCACCCTGGACTAGCTAATGCCTTGGTAGCTCGTGGAGTAGAAACAGAAAATATTGACAAAACAAAAGTATACTGGTATGGAGACATCAGATGGTAACTTAAGAAGTTATATAGGGGGTGAGGGTTTTGAATGGTGTGAAAACATTTTCGAGCAACGATAGTGAGATCATCTATTGGAGGCAAGGCATGACTGAGACTGGAATGCGCGCGATGAAGTAATTGAGTCATCTACTGTACTATCAATGAGGATCTCACTAGTAATTAAAGGAGGAAGGTTGAGAATAGTCAAATTGTGGAGAATAAAAATATGAATGATGATGCTCAAAGAATGTTCATATTCGGAGACAAAAGTACCACTATAACGCGGGAGATTAAAGTTTTTGCAAGCTGCGAGTACCCATAAAGACATTTCACTGACATCACAGTGATATTTATCTTTCCTGAAGTTACATCATGCACAAAAGGTTACTCCCAAAAACTTTATGCGGAAGTTTATACAGAGGTTCATTAGGATATTGACCGAATAAGGAATTTGATATTTTGGAGCCGACGAAGCCATACAAGTTGATTAGCTAACACCAAGAACTGGTTTTATCTAAAGTTGAAGAGGAATATTATAGTGAATTACTGAAGTAGTATTGTGTCAGTAGTCCAACTAGGTGATTGTTCTTGTGCTCAACTATCCTTTTAATGTCGAGGAGTGTAATGAGATGATGACTAATGGAGTCTTTCTTGGGAAGATATGGATACTTTGAATTGACTTGTAAAAGTACTCTTTGGTATTGTCACTTTGTAAGGTATAAATTGGGACTCCTATTGGATTATAACATCCTCATAAATTTTTACGTATGTAAAACAACTCAGAACCAAGTTTTCAAGGGCAGTGGGAGTAATCATCAATCAAGTGAAACAGTAATGGAAGCCAAGACTAGAACTAACTGGCTTGGTTATATATATTTTGGTGGACAAGCTCTAAAGCAGTAGATAGTCTACCATTATCTTGTTTTGGGGAAGTAGCACATTTTTGTTTTCCAAGTTTATACAACTTGCTGTCTATTGATTACATGGCAGAAAATTAGGAAGTCTCTGCGGAAGTTACGAGAGATGGTGATGAGTAAGATGACCATGGATATGAAGATGGGATTCACCACTAGTAAATGCGGTGGAACCACATCCAGCCACTAATAAAGGCCTCATGACTCGTTCCCTTCATCCAATTGGCCGTCTTGTAACCTGATCTTGCACAAGAGCTCATTGATTAGTAAAGCTACTTGAACAGTCAAGGAATTGAGTAAGTTCGCCTATAATATAAGGCAAAATGGGCATTCAGGAACATATAGGACGTAGTTAAGAGTCAAAGATGGAGTAATGAGAACTTAGTGACTCCTATGTCCATGGTTCTGGTGCCATTAGTAAGGGTGCTTATGGGTGGTAACTAAATGTTGAAAACCAGTCCTGTGATCTAAGATTCCTAAATAGAAATGAAGAGCTTTTGAGGCATGTATTTGGGTTACTGGTATAGTGGTATGTGTGATAAGATGGACAAATACTTAGCCTATATTTTAGGGCTCCGTCATATTTTTCACTAGATCCACAATTGACTGATCTCCTAAATGTGCGTTCTGATTTTTGCTTTCCATTACCATTTATGATTAGAAAAGAAGAGTGAATTGGTTTTCACTTGACTTTTAGTAGTGAATTTGACAAATCTGACTGCAGGAATGGACTCAGGATGCTGGAAAGCCCAAGTAACAAGTTCTTTGTCATTTTTATTTTTATTTTGTGTTGAATGGATGTTGTCTAAAGCTGACTGGGCGCTGACGTATCTCTGACTGGACTGATAACATGATGGTGACTGCTAACTAGTTTGCTGAAATTGCTGACACGGCATTGACTTGGCTGCTGATTGGATTACAATGTACCGAAAGAACTCTATATCTAGGAGTTCTATGCCATATATATAATAAATAGTTTACTTGATACTCCTAATAAATATTCCATTGTTAGCTAAAGAATATATCCAGAGATATTGGAATATTACACAATATGATACAAGAAATCTGGTCAATATTATGGTGGTCATCATGATATTGTTTGTGCCAAGATACTCATAGCTTGACAAAAGCAAACATGTTGTGAGTATTTATTGTTAAAAGATGCCTCTTTTCATCCCCTTGTTTCGAAGTGTTTCTCAACTTTTGTTATTTTAAGTGCATTACTGTCTGTCTACTGCTGGAATTATATGTTTTGCAATCTAACAGAAGCGTAACTGATCGGCATTTTCAAATCATAGCCACATTAGTTGACTAGCTTATTAAACATGTATAGATGATTGTTACACAGTTATATTTTGTAATTTCTTTATCAATCACATCACCTATTGGCATTACTAGCTAAGATATCTCTATTATGATCAGGTAACTCGATCAGGGACAATTCCCCCAAGTACAAGAGATGCTCTATACCAAGGGTTGCCACCAAGCATAAAGTCAACTTTACGTTTCAAATTACTGTCATTCTCTCTCAAGGAAGAGGTACTTATGGTTATAAGATTTATATTGTCTCTAATGGCGATGATGGATAATTCTATATTTTGCTTGTGACGGGTTTGCAAGTTTCTTCCTTCGAGTTAATTGAATTGTTAACAATTTCCTTGTGCAGTTGACAGTCCTGCAAATCAAAGGTGAAATGGAGAAAACATTGCAGTGGCTTGTACCCATGGCAACCAACACTACCAAGTAAAAACTTCTGTCCATGGCAATACTTCTTCATTGGCTGTGGTTGCATGATCGTTACTATGTTCTAATCCCAATATGACTTTTGCTCTGCTAATTCTTTTTGGGACTTCTTTAATAAAAAAATAAAAAAAAATACTTTTTGGGACTCCTAGTATTCGCGGGATGCTGTTAGGAGGTAATCTTTCCTTTTCTACAGATTTTACATGACTTGAGGTGATCATTCAAAATAAAACTGCGTGAGACTGATAAAAAGTTATCCTTATGTGATGCTGGGAAAAACTGCTGGTATGATGTAAGATGTTTTAGATGGTAATTTTTTTTCTTAGAAGATGCTTTCCCGGCAAAATCATTTTCCAAGTTATTTTCGTTGTTTCGTTAAGCATAAATTGGTGAAATACAATAGTGGTTGTTGGATGTGGAAGGTTGAATTTGGGAATGGCTTTAGTGTTTGGCGATAATTATAAGTAGTAGGAATGGAAATAATGTTTACCTATAGGAATAAAGTGTCAATGGACTGAAAATGAATGTTGTTGTCCATTACATAAGTTGTTTTCCTTCATTTCATCTGAATAAAAATGATTCTCAATGTTTTCAAATAGGAACAAGTGTCATGGACTGAAAAGATGGTTTCCTAGACAAAAGCATTCTCAATATCTTTTTGGGAACTTAATGACAGAAAATGATTTCCAACGATGACATATGTCATATACTGGGCCGATCTATTTAAAAGGAAAAGACATGAAAGGGTAAAAGTAGCTTACTTTGTTATTGGCTTGATAATGATGTATTATTTGAAACGATCAAAAAATAAAGATGTATCATTTGACATCTGTATCCTAATATGTACATCTCTTCAGTACAAGCACTAGTTTGGCCTGCTAAAGAGTGTGGTTGGATGAGGTCTTACCCTCCTTTTCCACCCACTCTTGTATGGCAAAAAGTAGGTGGTTTATTTTTATCCTCCTCTCCTTTGATCTCTTACCAAAGTCGATCCTAATTCCTAAAACAGTTCATGTTTATCCTTTCCATCTCTTTAAAGAAAGAAAATATAACACAACATAGATTCAGGGTTAAAATAAAAATGCCATTCCATTTCGCTTTTATGGTGCTTTGGAAGTCAAATAGGGAAGGAAGTTGAAACTTCTTAAGTCTGTCCCTGAAATTTGGAACACATCAGACGAAAAGTGATTATGCATTACGTTAAAATATTTTGGTTTAATCATCTCCCCGCGTACTTAATACTGTTTTCTCTTTCCAAATTAATTTCAGGGCCCACCATGGCTTCGGATGGGTTGGAGAATGGGCAAATACAGGGTGAGCTTAAATCTGTGTGGACTTATCTTTTAATTCGATTGGATCTTCTTTTGGCTTTGTCTAATTGAAAAAGAAAATATCTGTAGGTCCGAAATAAACAGGAAACCTGCTAACCAAGTTGATCTTCTTCGAATCGAGACACTGTATCATGCAGATAAGGAGAAAACAGAAGCATTTATTCTTGAATTAGTGGTGTGGCTCCATCATCTAGTCAATCAGTCAAGAATTGTTGCTAGTGGTGGAGTAAGATCTCCAATCCGTCCCCCTAATCAAAAGTTGATTCAGTTCTCTACCCACAAACCAAGCTCTCCATCTTCCCCGTTAACGGTTGAAGACCAAGAAATGCTTCGTGATGTAAGCAAGAGAAAACTAACTCCAGGGATTAGCAAGTCTCAAGAATTTGATACTGCAAAAACAAGGTTGAGCAAGTACCACAGGCTAAGTAAGAGCAGTAGCCATTCACCTATAAGTGAAACCAGGAAAGACCCCTTTCCTATCAGGAGACCGTCTTCGGTTCCAGGGATCGACTTTGACATTGACCGGATGAAAGCTTTGGATGTCATTGACAGAGTGGACACAATTCAAGGTGCATAACGGTACAACATTCGACTGCATTGCCAACTCGGATATCATGTGCATAGTGGTATAGTAAGATACTAAATTGGCAAAACGTAAATGGGGGATCATTTAACTGGACATCGGCTCTACTGTGATGATACAGCCAGCCCTAATGCATCAACAAATCATCTTCATCATCTTCCCTTGTAGTATGGCCTATTTACGTTAGGGAACCGGATATCTCTAACGCGTAGAGGATCAGAGATTTGTTGTAATGCAATATTTCCAGAATATTCAGGGTGCTGCGGCGAGTGGAAATGATTTTTCTTCTATATTTGTTTTCTTAGAGGAAAAAAAAAAAGGGGGGGGGGGGGGGTTTGGTGGTGGTGGTGGGTAGGTGGGTGGTGAAGAAGGCAGAGTTGAGTCCTTTTTTTGTGGAGAGAAATGTATCTTAAATTTCTATTATCTTATGTACAGTGTTTTAAATAAGTAAAAGTTTGTTATGTTTGTCTCCTTTATTGGCATCCTTTATACACTATTAAATGGAGCATTCTTTGCAGACATGAAAGGAACGAATGCAAATATAGATTTTTACGTGTGCTTTTCTTGTAATTTGCACACCTATTTTTTTCACTATATATTTTTGAAGATAATTTTACTTATATACCAACGTTTTTAATTCCATTGTAGCAATAACGTTTGCGTGAACGTCCCTTAAGTGAAGGTTTGATCACTCACTAAGGTGTCGTTTGGCATGAGGTATAAGTAGACGTAGTGCTGGTATAAAATAATAATATTTTGTATGGTTAGCAAACTTGGTATAAGTTATCTCGGGATTAAAATTAGTACCGGGACAACTTATACTTTGTAGAGGGTGGGGTAATTAGTGCCGGGATAACTTATACCTTCTTCTTAGAAATTATGTAATTGTCATTTTTAATACAACATACCAATATGGGTGTTCATAAAAATCGAAAAATCGAATCAAACCGACGAAAAAAATCGATACTTTTTGGTTTGGTTTGGTTTTGGTTTTGAATTTTAAAAATCGGTCAAATTTTGTTTGGTTTTGGTTTTAATCAGAAAAAAAAAACAAAAAAAAAAATCGAACCAAACCGAACTATCGGAGTAGCTATTTCAAATTTATTATTACACCTATATATATGTATATTTTTATACAAAGTTTCAAAAGGTTTATGGTAAATGTTAATAGTTTGCACTTTTAGTATAGTTCTTTACCTTTACATTCTAATTTGATTGGTAGTTTTCTTATTTTAAGTGTAAGAATCCATTTCGTGTTAAAAATAATATATTTTTAATTGAGTCCTTAAATTATTCATCACTATTTGATTCAATTATCATCAATATATCTTGGTAAATAATAGATTTCTCAAAGGGCAATTGATTTGATAGTGTTACGCTGAAAATGTGGTCCCCGGAATATGTGTTTGGTAATGTATGTCTTATATTTAAGAAAAAACCGATAAATAACCGAAAAACCGACAAAACCCGACATAAACTGAATCGAGAAAAAACCGACTTAATTGGTTTGGTTTGGTTCTAATATTTGAAAAACCGACTTACTTGGTTTGGTTTCTTTTTAGGGAAAAATCGATCCAAACCGAATCATGAACCCCCCTACATACCAAACAATGGACAAGAAACAATACAAAGATAACTAATTTCAGCATAATTAATCTCAGCATAACTTATCCCAGCATAATCTATTCCAGCATAAGCCGTATTCAAACCAAACAACCCCTAAGAGTTCTGGGCAAATGCACAGGCAGCCACTTTTAAAGCAGCTATTAAATTATGGCCATAAATGAAAAATTAGTGCAAATTTGGCCATAGTCAATCTTTGGTCTGAAGTTCGAATTACAACGATAGAACTTTAAATTAGAGTTTGAATTGCTGCACCTGAATTGCAGTCTAGTATTTGTACCAAACTTCAGACTGAAAAGGGCTGTGAATCAGTGGTGGCTAGCTTCTCAAATTTTTTCAGATTGTGTCTAAATATTTAGTACACTACACACATGTAATAGCAAAAAAATTATTTCATATTAAATGAGGTACTTTCTTTTTTAGTATGTTCCAAAACAAATGACACATTTCTAAATTTGGAAATATATAATTCAACTTTAAACTCTTTCATTTTACCCATTTACCCTTAATGAGAAGCTTTTATAGCCACACAAATGTCATTGCCCCACAAACTTTTTACCCTTTATGCTTTTAAGACCGCAAGATTCAAAAGTCTTCTTCTTTTTTCTTAAACTCTGTGCCGAGTCAAACTACCTCATATAATAGGAAACGAGTATTACTCTTATCATTAAAACGACTGACATTATTTTTCTTTTCCAGTAACCTGCTCATATCAAGGTCTTAATAACACTGAGAAGTACTGGATACACGGTTACACGTGGCTTCTTATGTGACTACGAAAGTTGCTTAAATTATGCTCAAGAGGATGCACCAAACACTCTCTCTCTCACATACACACACACTTTTAAATAATTTTAAGAAGGTGGGAAAAGGTTAAATATTTTAAGTTATCCTGTTAGGATTTGCACGTCAAAAGTGTAAGGTTGGGTTCTTCTAATTAATGAAAAGATAAAAAGGGTTATGATATGGTCCTTGCCGCCCATGTGTAGGTATCAAATAAATAAAGAAACGATGACAATAGAATGCCGAGGAAACTGAGTATATAATGATGACAATGATTCTTAACTACCTCCTTGGTTTTAGATTACATAAATAAAGAAAAAGGAAAAGATTCTTTTGAGATGTGTAAGACTAATGATAACATTAGAATGATTTATGATTTTTTCCACTCAGAGGAGCCTTGAAGTTGCTGTCATGTGATCAGGATATCACGGGTTCAAGTCTCGCAAATAGCCTTTTGCATAAATGCATGGTAAGGCTGCTTGCAATATATCTTTGTGATCCGGCCTTTCCCCGGTCCCCGTGCATAGTAGGAGCTTAGTGTATCAGGCTGCCTTTTTTTTTCTAGTGAAGAGATGATAGAAGTTCAAAGTTGACTTAGGGAGTAAAAGGGACTTCCATTTGCTATCTCTAAATTAAATCTAATTTCACAGCCAAAAAAGAGTATCCAATTCCAAGTTCATGAAGCTATACTTATCTTTGTAGATAACGCGATAGGAGAGAATCATGTAATGGATTTGGTATTCAAGATGTATATTCGTGGGGATTACTATATATTGTGTTTGGTTAATATTTACAGAAAGCCTGAAAGTGGTCTCATTGATAATCCTTTACATGTATGTTTAATTAGCCATTAGTTTAACTAGAACATATATTGAAGGGCATAATATATATAGTAAATATTTGCAAATTCAAATTAATGACTTGAAGTAGTTGACTGGCCTTCGACAATTGTCTCTCATATAAAAAGAGTTTTTTTTTTTTTTTTTCTTTTTTTTTTTTCAAGTTGAGTCATTATGTCACTTTTTTAAAATATGCCCTTCGCTCAAATTTTTAACTTGTTATTCTTTAAAAACTCTTTCAGCTTAATTAGATAGGTCTCAAACTAAAAGTTTCCATGCATTAACGATACTAACAAAGGCGAATTTAGGATTTAAGTTCTATAAGTTCAACCTTAAAATTATGGATCACATACTACTTGTTGCAATTTTAGTGGGACTTTTATATATGAATTTATATTCTGTGTCGAAAGTACTAGATTCAGATGAACCAGATGTCCGAGTGCTACATGCACCACTGGATACTAATAGAAGCTCATAACATACTTCAACTCACTATACTGACTAATGAAGAATGGAATTTGGTGCATTTCTAAGAGAAGCTTCTTAAAAGTAAAAATTTAGAATTTTATCCTCCCTAATCATCTTTTTAAAGGTCTTTTGCAGGGTCGAGGAATCCAGAATAAAAGAAAAGAGAAAAGTTTAACGATATCAAATCGTGCACTTTTAAAATGTAAATTAACAGTTGAACCACTAAACCAATTTTCAAATTTTCACTAATAATTATTTTCTTGCCCGACTAAGTTCACTTTTAACTAACATATATTTTGTTGTTGAGTTGTATATCACAGTCCAAAGTAGTGGTGTCCGTCGGTCTTTACGGTATTGTATTTAGACATTTTGGTTCGGTATTTTCGGTATTCGGTTTCTTAAAATGCTATACCAATACCGTACCTAATTAAATTCGGTAGGTTCGATTTTTCTCCTTTTGATTTCGATTTATTCGGTTCAGTAACTACGGTTTAGTCGGTTTGAATACTAACTTGTGCGTAGAGTCATAGAATGTAATATTCTTAATTAAAGTACTCAAAAGCACAAAACTAAAAACGGTTGTTGACAAAAGGTTTATCCAAAACCAGTAAATATCAACCCAGAGAGAGAAAATTGTACATAAAAAGAAATAAATTTGATCATTAGAAATGTCTTGTTACTTACATAGAGCTACTTGATGAACTTAGAGAATAAAGGAAAGCAAAATTTTAGACTTTTTATATTTATGTTATAATTAATATTGTGTGTATTGTGCAATATAATATATATTTCGGTACGATATCGGTATTTCAGTATTTCATTTTAAAATACCAAATACCATACCTAATACTATGTTTCTTTTTTAAAAATTAAACCAAATACCATAACGAATACCAAAATATCGAATACGAAATATCAAAATTTTGGTTTGATACTATAATTCGGTATTTACCAAATTATGCACAGCCCTAGTCCAAAGCTCCATCTACATTGTACTTATATCAGAATAGTGAAGCCAATACTTTCTTTAGTGGAAAACACATAACGAAGCTATAATGCCAAACAATTACTAATTATGAAAATTAAAAAGTGTTAACTCCATCAAATTTCTCATATTTGATTCGATTGTATAGACATTTCTATCTATCTAAATCACGAACTACTAACTTTCACCAAATTTTTGATTAATGATGATCTTTTTTGACCCAAAAGGGTTGTGAACCTCAAGTTCAATGAATAATCATTAATCCTTGTTTAAATTCAAAACATGGCAATCGATTTTCTAGTTGTACATATTTTAGTGGAGTAGTTTTCTAATGATTGTAAATGATCCATTTGGTTCGGTCACTAAGCCAACACCAATTAATTGTCTGTAAAATGCATTGCTGACTGTAACTATAGTTTTTAAAACTTATTTATTATATACACTCCATCAAAAACTTCCAAAAGTTCATTTATATATTTATAAAATTAAGTGAGGTCAAGGCCTTCGATTCTCAAAACACAAGATCAGTAAGAAGTGTGTGTTGGACCGAAATACCAAAGTGGATAATTGACTCATTTCTTGCTGGAAAGTTAACTTGTGAAACCCGTTTTCTTCCTTCACCTTGCTTCATTTTATTATTATTAATAATAATAGTTTGTATAATTTTCATTTCTTCATTATCACTTATTGCTTGTAACTAAGTGATTCCAATTATTCCTATAAATTTACTCGCGACAATCATATAAACAGATGAAAGAAAAAAAGATATATCGATGTATCTCAATCAATTTTGAGTTTTCAATGCGGATAAACAAATCAACCTTTCTCCATTAATTTTTGGAGGCATATTACATATTCGTTTTAATTAGTGAGACTCCCTTTCTTTTGATATCTCCTATATCTTACTGAATTTTGGAAGTTAAATCATTTCACAGGTCTTGTGAAGTGAAAAACTATGAAGAGAAATTCTTATGAATATAATTTAGAAACGGCATGTTGTGTTTTTGTACAAAATAAAGTTTTTTCATTATTATTATTATGCTCTATTAAAGTCAAATAAAAATTAATTAAAATGTTCTAGTAGAAGTGCTACTAATAAGCCAATAATCTTTTAAATTTAAAACTAAAACGGAGATATAATTTTATGGTTGTCATTTTCTCTCGGGGGTGATTTTTGAATAATGTGAACAAGATTGTTGTGGCTGGTCCAGAGTCCGGACTCTAGATACCAAAGGTGGTCCATTGATCTTATAGTCTTCAAGCAAGTTCATCTTGGTCCCTAAGCTGAATATTCCCAAAGATGGGGCATGACCTATAAAAGTGGTGCGATGTGCTACGTGTTCGGCTAACTTTATTCATGCGTCAAGTTACTCAGATAAGCCTGGTCGTCTGGATGACCAGAGTCGGATCTAGGATTTGAAGATGGTGGGTGCTACCATAATTTTTTTTAATGTAGACTTTCTAATAATTAATTTAGAGCTTGTTCGGAACGCTTGTTCGGTTCATTTTTTTTTGGGGGGGTTTATTCGGGTAATTTAATAGGTATTTTTTATTTGCAAATATGAAAATTACATCTCTATCTCCTACGCTACTTGTGAGATTTCACTAGATATTTTGTTGTTATATGAAAATTACATCTCAAGCGTCAAGAAGAAAATGTAATTAGCATTTTAAAAAAGGAATCACACCTTTACTACTAACAATACAAGTACAATTAATATTTTCACTTGGGAACTACATCTTTTTGTGTGCTAAAAATAATTTGCACAAGTAAAATAACATCTTCAAAAGAGAATTTCACCAATCAGAATAAGATAAATAAAAAATATATATCTCCAATAGATGCAGAATTAGATAAACTACAGGATCTCAAAAATTAAAATGCTAAATCTCATTATTTTTCTAGGCAATACTTGCAACATATTCATCAGAATTTAATAGTAAATAGATTTAAATTGTATTTAACAATTATAGAATAGCACATTTTTTATGTTATAATTAAAAAATATATAAATTAAATTTGATCTCAATCCAAAATTTCTACGAAGACCCAAGTTTTTTATTTTTGAAAGGTAAAACATAAATGATTTGAGATTAAGAGAAATGCTTATTTTATGAAATTTTAAATTTTGGAGGCTCTTTTTTTGAGTGTTCTTGTTAAAGATCATAGATAAAATAATAGAATACAGGGAAAAACTATAAAAAAATAATGAACGAAAAATAGGAAATTAGGAATTAGCCAAAAAGAAAAATGACTGGGACAAAGGAAATAAAAAGCACAACGAAAAGGGAAAGTCAGATAAGGTTCAAGATAAATTTTACACACTAGAAGTTAAAGCTTTCAAAGAGGTCTACCAGCCATGGCACCTTTATTTAGTCTGCATCTGGGATGGCGGGATCAAATATATAACTTAATTTAAGAAAATTTTTATATAAATGTATAATAATTTTACCAACATAGCGGGTGCCATACCACCCACCTTAAATGATGGATCCGCCGCTGTAGATGATATTGAGATCGAGTGGTCAAACATAGACGAAAGTTGATCATAGTGATCCAATTCTCGTGTGGAAGGACTCTGGCTCAACTGATCAAAGATACACTGGGGGAAAGCAAGAAAACACTATCTTCTTCCCGTCTTGGGAGTAGCATAGAGAAAAGGGATTAGTATAACTAATCCAATGATAAAGTACTAACACTTTTCTTATTTGGGATCCACCGCACTGAAAATTAAAAAGACTAACGCGGCGGAAAACTAGCATTTGGTCGACTTGCTCTTCAATTTGCATTGCAAAATTTTATGACTAAATCTTAGCGGTAAATCTCATAAGAACTTCACGCTGAATCATCCACCTGACTCATTGGACTCTCGGTACTAATAGTTGATCGCCCTAACGAAATATCATGCCCTTATTTAGGTGTTAACCAGGTTGCATAAGCATCTAACGAGCCCATGTTATTCACAAATAACGTAATTTTCTTAAAATAAAAGCATACAATTGTTGGGTAAGAGGGGAAACTCGCAGCCGCTACAACCTCTGCCCTTCGGGTAAGCGCTCTGTAGTAAGCATTTATTTAAGTTGGGACTGGTGTGACGACCCGACCCGTCGTCTCATGAGAACCGCTCTGTTTTTCCCTATTTTCTATTTCTTTATGCTTCATTATCAGTGTTGGGTGTGAACGAGTTGATTTGGAGTGGTTCTATAAGGAAATGAGACACTTAGTCTCTTTAAGGAAGGTTTGTTTTGGAAAAGTCAACCAGACGTTGACTTATGTGTTAGAGGGCTCGGATATGAATTCCGATGATTCGGTAAGATTCGGGGGATGATTTGTGACTTAGGAGTGTGATCGGAAGTAATTTTGGAGGTCCGGTGTAGAATTAGGCTTGAGTTGGCGAAATTAGTATTTTGGCGAATTCCGGTTGATAGGTGAAATTTTGATCCGAGGGTCGGAATGAAATTCCGAGAGTTGCACTAGCTTCGTTAGGTGATTTGGGATGTGTGTACAAATTTTCAGGTCATTCGGAGGTGATTTGGTTGGGTTTTTGATCGAATGCGTATTTCGGAAGTTTTTGAAGAACTTAGGCTTGAATTCGATGAGAAATGATGGTTTTAGTGTTGTTTGAGGTGATTTTATGATTGGAACAAGTTTGAATGATGTTATAGGATGTGTTGGTGCTTTTGGTTGAGGTCCCGGAGGCCTCGGGTGAGTTTCGGGTGGTCAACCGGACCATTTCCTAAGTTAAAAAGCTGCAGATTTCTCATTTCAGGTGTTGCAGAGAATTTACTCTTCGCGTTCGCGTGAGTCACGCGTTCGCGAAGAAGGAAATTGGGAGGCAGGTAATTTGCTCTACGTTCGCGTTCGAGGGTCCGCGTTCGCGGAAGGCCGGAGGATTGTGCTTCGCGTTCGCACCAGCCCAATCGCGTTCGCGTATAAGGAATTGAGGTTCAGGGCTTTTGGTCTTCGCGTCCGCATCATGTGTGTCGCGTTCGCGTATGTATGAGGAATAAAGCTTCGCGTTCGCGTGGTGTGGGTCGCGTTCGCGAAGGGCATTTTTGGCAGATGGAAAATTTGAGCATCGCGAACGCGGGATAGCCCTCGCGTTCGCGAAGAAGGAGGGGTCAGACCTGGGCAGAATGTTTTAAAACATTTCATCCGCGAACCCAACCCATTTTTCCACCATTTTTGGGCATTGTTGAGAGCTTTTGGACGGGGATTGAAGAGAGTTTCAACTGGGATCTATTGAAGGTAAGTTTTATGAGTTAAAAACATGATTTTATTGTAGAATCATTCTTGAAATTCATGAGAATATAGCCAAGTTGTAAGAAATTAGGGCTTGAGTTTGAAATTCTAAATTTGAGATTTGAGGGGTCATTTGTGGTCCGATTTGAGAGATTTTGGTATGTATAGACTCGTGGCGAGATGAGGAATCCGGTGATGTTAATTTTCTGATTTTTCGAGAAGTGGGCCCAGGACTCCGGTTTTGCAAATTTCGTGATTATCGATATTTTTCGAGTCTTTTCGATTGGGTTATGTTCCCTTAGCCTATTGTGACGTATTCGTTGTGGTTTTGGTCAGATTCGACGCACGAGGATGTTAATTTGAAAGGCAAGGGCATAGCAAGCTAGGACTTTGGCCAGCTTGAGGTTAGTAATAAATGTAAATGCTGTGTTGAGTGTTTGAAACCCCGAATTCGCACAATGTAGTGCTATGTGAGGTGACTTGCACGTCGGATAACGGGCGTGGGGTAGAGCATCGTCGGGGATTGTGACTTGGTCCGTCCCGCTTAATAAAATTACTACCTAATTGATTGTAGTTTTGTGATATCTTTATAAAAATGGATTAATTGTCATAATTGGGCTTCGTGCCAACTACTTGAATCCTTCAGGGATTATTTTTACTGGTTTCTTACCATATTTCTAGATATTGAACTCAGTCCTGGTTTTTTAACACTGTTTTTGTAAACTCAGCCATTTTTCTAAAAGTAGAAACTAAAGTAATATTTTTAAATGAAGTTTGGGCTGAATATTTTTATATTATTGTGCCGAAAGACTTATGTGATTTTGGACTGAGTATGGGATCGGACTGCACGCCGTAGTGGTATGATATTGATATTGATATGAGGCCGAGGGCCTGTTTGATGCCACGATATGGCTTATTATTGCGCTTGGGCCGTAAGGGGCCCCTCCCAGAGTATGCACACCCCCAGTGAGTGCCGTCGACGTTAAATAAATGGAGCGGGCTGCACGCCGCAGCGGGGTACTGGAGAGTACCGGTTTATGTGTTGCATTGCATATTTTAATTGTCATTTATTCTTTATCTGTGGTGGTATTATTATAATTGTGTTCGCTGTTTTACTGTATTATTAGCCTTACTTTGTGTTTATTTGGGATTTATTATCCTCAGACATTATTTATATTTGTTACTTTCTGGGTTGGAAGTACTCACAATACTTCCTGCACCTTGTGTGCAGATCCAGGTACACCACAGGGTGAGTGAGGATTTGTTTAGCTGAGCAGCAGTATCCGGGAGTATCGAGGTAGCTGCATGGCGTTCGCAGCCTTGATCTCTCTCATCTATCTTTATCCTTTGTTCGCATTTTTTTTCCTAGATAGACTTGTGATAGGTGAATATTCTGTATTAGAGGCTCATGCTCGTGACACCAAATTCTGTGGGCTGATCAATATTTTATATTTTGGGGTTTCGAATGTTAGAAATTATTTCAGAAATTCCGCATTTAATTTGGTATTTTAGTTGTGAATATTTATTCATCCTCTGTGATTAATCGGTTAAGGTTGTCTAAATGGTCAGGCTTGCCTAGGAGTGTGTTGGGTGCCATCACGACCGGGGTTGGGTCGTGACAATCCGATAATTGCCCCAGCTCAGGATCAGGCTCCAGCGGTGGAGACTCCAGCAGCAGTTGCTCAGGCACCAGCTGTGCCTATTGTGTTTCCGGGTCTTCAGGAGACCTTGGCACAGATCTTGACGGTCTATACCGGCTTGGCTCAGGTAGTTTCAGCCACCACAGCAGCAGCAGCTACTTCACAGACCGGGGGAGGCAATCAGACCCCCGATGCCCGCACACCTGCGCAGGGAGTGCATGGAGTGCAGGGGCTACAGACACCGGAGGCACCTCCAGCTCAGAAGGTTGCACCAGCTCAGGGTTTTGTGGTTCCAGCTATGCCAGACGATGAGCAGCGTCGTCTCGAGAGGTTTGGTAGACTCCAGCCTCCGACATTCGGTGGTGCTGAGGGCGAGGATGCCTAGAGTTTTCTTGACAGATGCCAGCGTATGCTCCGTACGGCAGGGATCCTTGAGTCAAGTGGTGTGGCATTTACTACTTTTCAGTTCAGGGGGGCTGCTCTTACTTGGTGGGAGGACTTTGAGAGGCGTAGGCCTGCCGGTGCAGCACCTCTGACTTGGCAGCAGTTCTCAGCTCTTTTTCTGGAGAAGTATATACCTCAGTCCCGCAGGGAAGAGTTGCGTAGGCAGTTTGAGTGGTTGACACAAGGAGATATGACAGTGACTCAGTACGAGATTTCCAGCTGGCTCGTCATGCTACTTGGATGGTTCCATTATATCGTGAGAGGATCAGGAGATCTGTGGATGGTCTTAACTACCATCTCCGTATTATGATGACTAAAGAGAGAGTACTGGGTGCTACGTTTGAGGAGGTGGTAGACATTGCTCGTGAGATTGAGTTAGTTCGCCGTAGAGAGCGAGAGGAGAGGGAGGCTAAGAGGCCTCGTGGATCGGGCAGTTACAGTGGTGCTCCTTCGAGGGGTCAGTTCCAGCAGGGTAGAGGTCGCTCTTTCAGGCCTGCTCAGTCAGCTCGTCCAGAGTATCATGGGGGATCTTCAGGCCGTGGTCATCATAGGCCCCAGTAGGGTCAGAATTCACTCAGCGCCCTCCCAGCTCAGAGTTCATCTCATGCCCCATCAGTTCAGGGTTCTTCTGCACCGAGTGCAGCTGCTAGTCACTCCGGTGCGAGGGGTTCTCGTCAGACCCCATCCCCAGTACCGGGCAGCTGCTATGAGTGCGGAGAGTTGGGTCATTTTAGGAGGCAGTGCCCTCGCCTTCGTGGCAGACAGCATCAGCAGAAGGGTCAGCCCTCGACTTCTGCTCCAGTTATTTCATCACCCGCCCAGTCAGCTAAGGGTGGAGATCAGGCAGCCAGGGGTCGTCCCAGAGGTGGAGATCGATCAGGCGATGGCCAGGCTCGTTTCTACGCTATGTCGGGCAGGACAGATGCCATTGCTTCAGACGCGGTCATTATAGGTATTATTTCAGTCTGTCACAAAGACGCCTCAGTATTATTTGATCCCGGTTCTACCTATTCCTATGTTTCTTCATATTTTTCTCATCATTTGGGTACATCCCGAGGGTGTCTTGCCTTACCTGTTCATGTATCTACCCCGGTGGGCGACACTATTGTTATAGACCACGTATTCCGGTCGTGTTTGGTGATTATTGGGGGTCTAGAGACCCGAGTTGATTTATTGCTACTGAATTTGGTAGATTTCGATATTATCCTGGGCATGGACTGGTTATCTCCGTGTCATGCTATTCTAGACTGTTATGCTAAGACAGTCACTTTGGCTATGCCGGGTGTACCGCAGATCGAGTGGCGTGGTGTGACTGACTATATTCCTAGCAGAGTTATTTCTTTCTTGAACTCCCAGCGTATGGTTGGGAAGGGTTATCTTTCCTATTTGGCGTTTGTGAGAGATGTGGGAGCTGAGACTCCTAGCATTGAGTCGGTTCCCGTTGTGAGGGAGTTTCCCGATGTGTTTCCTGCAGACCTGCCGGGTATGCCTCCGGACAGGGACATTGATTTTAGTATTGACCTGGTGCCGGGCACTCAGCCCATTTCTATTCCACCATATCGTATGGCACCAACGGAGTTGAAAGAATTGAAGGAGTAGCTTCAGGAGCTCCTGGATAAGGGGTTTATTCGGCCTAGTGTGTCACCTTGGGGTGCACCAGTTCTGTTTGTGAAGAAGAAGGATGGCACAATAAGAATGTGCATCGATTATAGGCAGTTGAACAAGGTAACAATTAAAAACAAGTACCCCTTACCTCGCATTGATGATTTATTTGACCAGCTTCAGGGAGCGAGGGTGTTCGCAAAAATTGATCTCCGTTCGGGTTACCACCAGTTAAAAATCAGGGACTCAGATATTCATAAGACTGCTTTCAGGACTAGATATGGTCACTATGAATTTCTTGTCATGTCTTTCGGGCTGACCAATGCCCCAGTAGCGTTCATACATCTGATGAACAGTGTATTCCGGTCTTATCTATTCATTTGTCATAGTATTCATTGATGACATACTGGTATACTCGCGCAGTCAGGAAGAGCACGCGCAGCATTTGAGAGTTGTATTGCAGAGATTAAGGGAGGAGAGGCTTTATGCAAAGTTCTCCAAATGTGAGTTCTGGCTCGGTTCAGTGGCTTTCTTGGGACATGTGGTGTCCAGTGAGGGTATTCAGGTTGACCCAAAGAAGATAGAGGCGGTGCAGAGTTGGCCTAGACCGACCTCAGCCACAGAGATTCGCAGCTTCCTAGGGTTGGCAGGTTACTATCGCCGTTTTGTGCAGGTATTTTCCTCTATTGTATCGCCCTTGACCAAGTTGACTCAGAAGGGTGTCGCATTTTTATGGTCGGATGAATGTGAGGAGAGCTTTCAGAAGCTCAAGACGGCTTTGACCACAGCTCCAGTGTTAGTCTTGCCATCAGCTTTAGGATCTTATACGGTATATTGCGATGCTTCGAGAGTTGGGATTGGTTGTGTTTTGATGCAGGAGGGTAGAGTTATTGCGTATGCTTCTCGTCAGTTGAAGCCCCATGAGAAGAACTACCCCGTCCATGATCTAGAGCTAGCGGCTATAGTCCATGCACTGAAGATTTGTAGGCATTACTTGTATGGCGTATCCTGTGAGGTATTCACTGATCATCGCAGTCTTCAGCATTTGTTCAAGCAAAAGGATCTTAATTTGAGGTAGCGTAGATGGTTGTAGTTACTTAAGGATTATGACATTACTATCCTGTATCACCCGGGGAAGGCCAATGTAGTGGCCGATGCTTTGAGCCGGAAGTCGGTGAGTATGGGGAGCTTGGCATACATTCCAGTTGAGGAGAGGCCATTTGCAGTTGATGTTCAGGCCTTGGCCAACCGATTTGTGAGATTAGATATTTCAGAGCCCAGTCGAGTGTTGGCTTGTGTGGTTTCTCGGTCTTCCTTGTATGACCGCATCAAGGAGTGTCAGTATGAAGATCCGTATTTGCTTGTCCTTAAGGACAGGGTTCAGCATGATGATTCCAGGGATGTGACTATTGGAGATGATGGTGTGTTGAGGATGCAGGGCCGGATTTGCGTGCCCAACGTGGATGGGCTTCGGGAGTTGATATTGGAGGAGGCCCATAGCTCGCGGTATTCCATTCATCCGGGTGCCGCGAAGATGTATCAGGATCTCAGACAGCACTATTGGTGGCGGAGGATGAAGAGAGATATTGTGGAGTATGTAGCCCGGTGTCTTAATTGTCAGCAAGTGAAATATGAGCATCAGAGACTGGGTGGCTTACATCAGCAGATGGTTATTCCTAAGTGGAAGTGGGAGAGGCTCACTATGGATTTTGTTACCGGACTCCCACGAACTTTGAAGAAATTTGATGCTATTTGGGTGATTGTAGACAGGCTGACCAAGTCCGCGCACTTCATTCCAGTTTGTACTACTTATTCTTCAGAGCGGCTGGCAGAGATCTATATTCGGGAGATAGTTCGATTGCATGGTGTCCCAGTTTCCATCATATCAGATCGGGGCACTCAGTTCACCTCTTAGTTTTGGCAGGCGGTTCAGCGAGAGTTGGGTACTCAGGTGCAGTTGAGCACAGCTTTTCACCCTCAAACGGACGGGCAGTCCGAGCGCACCATTCAGATATTGGAGGATATGCTACTTGCCTGTGTTATTGATTTTGGAGGGTCATGGGATCGGTTTCTACCGCTTGAAGAGTTTGCCTACAATAATAGCTATCAGTCCAGCATTCAGATGGCACCGTATGAGGCCTTATATGGGAGGCGGTGTAGATCTCTAGTTGGTTGGTTCGAGCCGGGGGAGGCTAGATTGTTGGGGACAGATTTGGTTCAGGATGCATTGGAGAAGGTGAAGGTGATTCACGAGAGACTCAGTATAGCACAATCGAGACAGAAGAGTTATGCAGACAGGAAGGTCCGAGATGTATCGTATCTGATTGGTGAGAAAGTCTTACTGAAGGTTTCACCCACAAAAGGTGTTATGAGATTCGGGAAGAAAGGGAAGCTGAGTCCGCGGTTCATTGGGCCTTTTGAGGTACTTAGGAGGATCGGGTAGGTGGCTTATGAGCTTTCCTTGCCACCTAGCTTGTCGGGCGTGCATCCAGTTTTTCATGTGTCTATGCTCCGGAAGTACATTGGGGACCCGTCCCATGTTCTAGATTTCAGTACAGTTCAGCTGGAGGGTGACTTGACTTATGAGGTAGAGCCAGCAGCCATTTTGGATTGTCAGGTTCAGAAGTTGAGGTCAAAGGAGGTTGCTTCGGTGAAAGTACAGTGGAGAGGTCGGCCCGTGGAGGAGGCTACCTGGGAGACCGAGCGGGAGATGCGGTGCAGATACCCTCACCTATTTGAGGCTTCAGGTATGTTTCTTGACTCGCTCGAGGACGAGCATTTATTTATGTTAGGACTGGTGTGACGACCCGACCCGTCGTCTCATGAGAACCGCTCTGTTTTTCCCTATTTTCTATTTCTTTATGCTTCATTATCAGAGTTGGGTGTGAACGAGTTGATTTGGAGTGGTTCTAGAAGGAAATGAGACATCTCTTTAAGGAAGGTTTGTTTTGGAAAAGTCAACCGGACGTTGACTTATGTGTTAGAGGGCTCGGATATGAATTCAGATGATTCGGTTAGCTTCGGAGGATGATTTGTGACTTAGGAGTGTGATCGGAAGTAATTTTGGAGGTCCGGTGTAGAATTAGGCTTGAATTGGCGAAGTTAGTATTTTGGCGAATTCCGGTTGATAGGTGAGATTTTGATCCGAGGGTCGGAATGGAATTCCGAGAGTTGCAGTAGCTTCGTTAGGTGATTTGGGATGTATGTGCAAAATTTCAGGTCATTCGGAGGTGATTTGGTTGGGTTTTTGATCGAATGCGTATTTCGGAAGTTTTTGAAGAACTTAGGCTTGAATTCGATGAGAAATGATGGTTTTAGTGTTGTTTGAGGTGTTTTTATGATTGGAACAAGTTTGAATGATTTTATAGGATGTGCTGGTGCTTTTGGTTGAGGTCCCGGAGGCCTCGGGTGAGTTTCGGGTGGTCAACCGGACCATTCCCTAAGTTAAAAAGCTGCAGATTTCTCATTTCAGGTGTTGCAGAGAATTTACTCTTCGCGTTCGCGTAAAGAGTCATGCGTTCGCGAAGAAGGAAATTGGGAGGCAGGTAATTTGCTCTACGCGTTCGCGTTCGAGGTTCCGCGTTCGCGGAAGGCCGGAGGATTGTGCTTCACGTTCGCACCAGCCCAATCGCGTTCGCGTATAAGGAATTGAGGCTCAGGGCTTTTGGTCTTCGCGCCCGCATCATGTGTGTCGCGTTCGCGTATGTATGAGGAATAAAGCTTCGCATTCGCGTGGTGTGGGTCGCGTTCGCGAAGGGCATTTTTGGCACACGGAAAATTTGAGCATCGCGAACGCGGGATAGCCCTCGCGTTCGCGAAGAAGGAAAGGTCAGACCTGGACAGAATGTTTTAAAACATTTCATCCGCGAACCCAACCCATTTTTCCACCATTTTTGGGCATTGTTGAGAGCTTTTGGACGGGGGTTGAAGAGAGTTTCAACTGGGATCGATTGAAGGTAAGTTTTATGAGTTAAAAACATGATTTTATTGTAGAATCATCCTTGAAATTCATGAGAATATAGCCAAATTGTAAGAAACTAGGGCTTGAGTTTGAAATTCTAAATTTGAGATTTGAGGGGCCATTTGTGGTCCGATTTGAGAGATTTTGGTATGTAAAGACTCGTGGCGAGATGAGGAATCCGGTGATGTTATTTTTCTGATTTTTCGAGAAGTGGGCCCGGGGCTCGGGTTTTGCAAATTTCGTTATTATCGATATTTTTCGAGTCTTTTCGATTGGGTTATGTTCCCTTAGCCTATTGTGACGTATTCGTTGTGGTTTTGGTCAGATTCGACGCACGAGGAGGTTAATTCGAAAGGCAAGGGCATATCAAGCTAGGACTTTGGCCAGCTTGAGGTTAGTAATAAATGTAAATGTTGTGTTGTGGGTGTGAAACCCCGAATTTGCACAATGTAGTGCTATGTGAGGTGACTTGCACGCCGGATAACGGGCATGGGGTAGAGCACCGTCGGGGATTGTGACATGGTCCTCCCGCTTAATAAAATTACTACCTAATTGATTGTAGTTTTGTGATATCCTTATAAAAATGGATAATTGTCATAATTGGGCTTCGTGCCAACTACTTGAATCCTTCAGGGATTATTTTTACTGGTTTCTTACCATATTTCTAGATATTGAACTCAGTCCTGGTATTTAACACTGTTTTTATAAACTCAGCCATTTTTCTAAAAGTAGAAACTAAAGTAATATTTTAAATGAAGTTTGGGCTGAATATTTTTATATTATTGTGCCGAAACGCTTATGTGATTTTGGACTGAGTATGGGATCGGACTGCACGCCGCAGTGGTATGATATTGATATTGATATGAGGCCGAGGGCCTGTTTGATGCCACGATATGGCTTATTATTGCGCTTGGGCCGTAAGGGGCCCCTCCCGGAGTATGCACACCCCCAGTGAGCGCCGTCGACGTTAAATAAATGGAGCGGGCTGCGCGCCGCAGCAGAGTACTGGAGAGTATCGGTTTATGTGTTGCATTGCATATTTTAATTGTCATTTATTCTTTATCTGTGGTGTGATTATTATAATTGTCTTCGCTGTTTTACTGTATTATTAGCCTTACTTTGTGTTTATTTGGGATTTATTATCCTCAGACATTATTTATATTTATTACTTTCTGGGTTGGAAGTACTCACAATACTCCCTGCACCTTGTGTGCAGATCCAGGTACACCACAGGGTGAGTGAGGATTTGTTTAGCTGAGCAGC
>NW_017674204.1:0-1315 GCF_001879085.1 Nicotiana attenuata
ATGATGGCGCATGATGACTTCATTATCTGGCATAAAAGAGAAGTTGTGGAAATTTTTTGAAGCAGCAACAGTGCACTGCTGCTTTTCAGCTCGCTCCTCCTCATCTAAAATAAAGAGGCTATCTTTCTCAAACCACCAACCCGCAGGGTGAGACTTGGTATTACTTTTCTGAAGAGATGAACCTCTGTTGGCAGCTCTAGAATCAGTGCTGTTATCAAGTATTACAAACAGTTACAGAGATCTCGTGCATTGGAGATAAAGAACGTAAAAAAATTAAAGTAATAAGGGCATACACAATTAGAGCCGAGGAGATTGAAACCGTTTTGAGTTACATAGTATTAGGTACAGATTTGTTCGGGTTCAATACATCATATCCAATTCCAAATTCAGTAGTAGCTGAATTTGCATCCAAAAGCCTACATTTGAATCTAGCAGCATTTGCGATACTATAAAAAACAAAATCGAGAATACCAAACACAAGCATGTGCAGATCATAAGCTATAAAGAGAAGCAAAAATAGATGGACAAAGCTTACCTAGTAATTGTACAGGCAGAGCACGTAATAGGTGAATCTATATGTAGAGTGATTGAGATTTACCTCTTTATTTCCATATCTCACGTTTTTCAAGATTAACAATGCCTATTAAACATTTAACTAAATGTCATAATTTATTTCATCCCTGCTTGAATCCAGCACAAAAATTGAAACTATAACAAAGTGGGGAAGTATATATAGATAGACACAAAGCAAAAGAATCCCTTTGTAGGCGAGTCCCTCTTTGCTTTCCTCAGTGCTGAATGTAGAATATCTACGGATGGCATCACCATCGGTAATTTTGGAATGCACCTATCTTTTCTACCTCGGGCGTCAACTTTTCCTACAAGAAAATGACAAATCCTTTCCAATTTCCATGTAGCATAAAAGAAACAGTCATCCTAGCAAAGTCTATATTCATAGTCTCTTCGTCCGAGTATATATGATAGTATTTCCTTTCAGTCTACGACAAAAATAATGACATCTTCTCATATAAGATTATTTATAGCCACACAAATATCTATAGTTTGTGATAGAACATAAAGTTTCAAAATTCTTTCTTTTTTTCTTTCTTTCTTGAGTTTTGCGCTCAATCAAACAACATCAAATAAATTGAGACAAAGAGAGTAATAAATACCCAACTCTAAAAACTGATTCTGCTTATAATAGAATTCCAAAAGTGAGATTAAAGGAGAAGATATACTTTTGTTTTCTTGTTGGTCCTAGTTGTGATACTACATAGCTTCCTTTCACAATTTCATAGGTAGTAGTGTTTGCATT
>NW_017674204.1:2913-32578 GCF_001879085.1 Nicotiana attenuata
TGTCAGGGATGACAGTACTCTATATATGCTGCAATTGTACTTTTCCCTATTTTCGTGAATTTGTTAAAAAATGGCAATATGCTATACAATTTGGATTGTTTCTCTGATAATAGTTAAACTTTAGTTCTTATATTAACAAGATATTAATATTGTGATTCATTTTTCAATTATTGTGAGCGGTATGAAAGCTACAAAGAATATTATACTATTCATATAATTTAAATTTTCATAATTATATGGATACATTTTGCATAATGGCGAAGGGAAAATCGTGGGCATAAAGCTCTTAACGACAGGTTTCTCAAGTAGATAGAGTGACAATTAACGAAGGTATTTCTTGATGTATAAGTAATATGACAATTAACGATCTCGCAGCTATCACAAGGCGGGAAGGCTTGTCGCGTTCGCTAGAAAACGCACGTTCCTATTGACTTAATTTAGTTTGTTTCATTAGAGAGATTTTTATAACGACCGGACAACAATTTTAGCGAGGGAAATTCGTATCCTAAAAGCATGTCGATAAACGACCAGAAATAATGCCGTCGCCTAAAGAATCTTTAACGACCGGGTTGTAAAATCGGTCGGTTAAATTTTAACGTCGGAGCTTTTACGACCGGTGACAACTGGAATTTTTTTCGCGTTATCAACTTATAACGACAATGGACTTTATAACGGCCAATTTCCCCTCGCTAAAACGCCGCATTCTTGTAGTAGTAAAAGAAAAAAGTTGTTTTTTTCAACCAAAATATAAACTTGGCCCTTAAAGTAACAATCAATTAAGCTTCAAAAGCGGATACTGTCACGGCTAATCACTATAAATTATTTTTTTTTGGGTCAATGTCCATTGCAGCATAATAATGTGTCATCTTACCTCGCTATCAACGTAACCCTTCTTTTATGACCTCTAATGTGCTAAACATGCAGGTGGATATATTGATTTTTTAAGCATAGTTTTCTAACATTTTTGATGAATCTTTTACACTTACTATTAACAAATAAAAGAGTTTTGATGTTATTTTTTTATCTAACATTTTCTTTCAGATTGCCCTTGTAAATATTAAATAAAATAAATTAGTTTATGATAAATGTTCAAATTCATTATTTCTTTCATATTGCAGAAGCTCAGCAAATGACTTTATTGGATAGAAAAATCCTATCAGAGATGAAATGGTGAATTTATTTCTAGGAGACTAAAAAATGGGACAGGGAAACCAATATTTCTCTTTTCCTATTCCAGTTAATTGGTTGGGTTGTTACGGTTTAAAGGTGAATTTGCTTTTTATCTTTTCCTAATTTTCAGAATAAGCTGCCTTGCGTTAAAAATTGTTTAAATTGGAGAAAGCCGCGAAAGCTCTTAACTCAGTTAACTTGCACCAGAAATACGTGCGCGAGTACCCTCAAGAGCTGAATATTTCATATTAACACCAAAAACCTTCTGCCTGAGTACTGACAGCTGCATAATCACTCTATATGGACTGCCTATAACTATTATACGAGTACGAAAAATAAACAGTCTCAAAACTTTACTGAATTAATACCATAGTGTGTAAATGGTTTTCTTTTGAATGTTGTTAACGTAACAGAAATCATCATGAAACAATTGTGCTGTTTACTTACGTGAAGAAATCGCGTGTAGATCAAATAGGCACATTTTCTTTGTGTTGGTATGTACATCACCTTTAAAAATAGAAACACTCACATGCCCTTTATAATGAGATCCAAGTTGATTTGAACGTCGACAAGTTGTGGAAGATCACTCTTAATTTTTGTTCATATGAGGTATTGAAAAAAAATAATATCTTGGAGAGCTCGAAGCTCATGCTATAAAATTGCTAGTGATTTAAATCAAAGTTTTCATGCTTTCGAGCAAAACGAATAGCACTATCTTTTTTTATGACTAATACCAATCTAAAGTTGATTTCAGCAATCTACCCTCATAATATAAACATGTTCTTTTGTGATTGCAGTAGTAGCAAACCACCTGGGTTAAAATATCTGTACTTACTATCAAAACACGACAATAAAAAAAGCAAGTAACTTCTGCATTAGTTACTACCTATCACTCTAGCAACGCTAACACCTCAGCTCCAACAAATCTTTCGAGATGTGCTCATTCTATATAGACTTTTAGTTAACGATTCCTACGAAATACACCACTCTATACAAAGCCTTCAAAAGAAATTGGGTATCATGAGGATGCAAATTTTCTGAATGCTGAGGTAAATGTGTGGTAACATCAAATACTTTATTACGCTTATTTTGTTTAGTATCAGGCCTCATCTTGAAGTCGAAGATTCCTTTTAAATTTTCTAATTATTTGACTGAATTGTATCTTGTACTTTCTGTCTTTGTAGGATTATTACTTGTGAGGGTTAACCTTATCATCCATCATAGAATCCTTTAAGACTCCTACAACATCTGTACTGACTCTTACTACTAATCCTGTAACAAATTGTTGATCTTATCTTATCCTTTGTTAATGATCTCCTCTTCACTGTTGTTTTACAGTTGAGACAAAAATTTCAGGTTATCTGATGTCTTAAGCCATATATTGTTACACAGCAATTACGAAAAACACATAATCGGCTTAAATATTGTATCTAGCCTCAAGAAAAAATGTTCGTGCAACATATTTACATCTCAAATGGTATGGGTAGGGATTTTACATTCTGCTCTCAATCAAGAGACAAGATTAAAGAGAAGGGTCTCGCCAAACATCTGGATAGACTTCTTTTAGCCTCTCAAACATCTTGTGCTATTGGTGAAGAAAATTTATTATAAATGTTGCAGGGAAAAAAACATGTAGGTCCCTTAGGAGTATTGACAACTTGTTGAAAAAAACACATTAGTGGTAGTCGACAGCGAAAAAGCTCCTCACTCGCGTGCCATAAAAAGCTGAATGATAAGAATGCCAAAGGAGAGCAGGCACTTGAAAATGTAATTGAATGTTCTTTTCTAAGGCTGGCGTGCCTAGGACTCACGATATTTAGACGCAGTCACCCCAAAATAAAAACATAAGACATTATATGGAGCTTTAGCTTTTCCTATGACGTGATGCAATTAAATGAGAAACTTGATAATGTAACCTTGTTATTCGACCAGATCTATGGTCGTTGCCAAAGGAGAAGAAATAAGTAGTGAATTTTTTCAGTGTTCCAAGTAAAATGATATTTTGTTTAGAGCTGAACTAGCTAAATTCTTGTGGGATGAGTGAGGATATTTATTACTAAGGCACAAGAACTGCAAGGGACTGTCCAGCCCACTTAGGTTATCAGGTTTCCTGGAGTGCTTATGTGGACCATTTTTTTTGCATTATCTTCGTATAAATAGAAGCTTTATCTGCCATTTAACATCTAAGCACTAGAGGTGCCCTCACTATTAGTAGTAAGCTAGTTTTTTCTGCAGCTTTGTAGTGAAAAAAAAGCGGGCAAAATAATGGGTAGATACGTATTTCCACCTGTTGACCTTCTTTAAATGATCTTTCCCTTTCCCTACATGTATTTAAGAAAGTTTATATTGTTGGAATTATTTAGCTTTGCAAATATTCTTGAAGCTTTAGATTAATTCAGTTTTGTTTAAGCATTTAATCAAAATATATGATAGTACGTATTGCCACTGTGAGTTTGGATTGACGGGCAGTATCCTTGATTTGTGTATTTAACAGGTTCACCTTCTTTCATCTAGGCCGGAATGGATGAAGCAGGAAGGACTGAGGATTAACGCAAATACATCGGATTCGAGAAGTTACTCAATCGATTATATTACCTCCGTTGGAACGACATTATTGCCTTTGGCACGATGGAGGTTCTGTTATGATCTAGTGCAGACTCAGTGTAAAAGACAAACTTAGTTATATTAGCTTTCTTGGAAACTCCATCTTCCCAACGCAACTTCTTTGCATTCCAATCTTTCTTCCTTAAATCCTTCCTTAATATACTTTTACTGATTAACCTATTGTTCTCATAGCGAGGAACCTATATTCAGTAATCACCTATATTTAATGTTCCAATGATTTGTGGCGCCCTTTCTTTAAATGAAAATCATATTTCTTCAAAAAGAAAAAAAAAAAAAAAAAAAGTTTAGCAAGAACGTAAAACAGATCAAAAGCCTCAAAGGTTGAATCGAATGACCATAAGTAAAGAATATCGTTAACTTCTTTTTTCAGTTTGGCCCCCTTAACCGAATCTACATTAGTTCATGTTAGAATGGTCGTTGATGTTGATAAACCTAATGTAGTATCTTTTGTTTATATGAACCTTTGGTGGTTGAGGGCAACAATATACGATGATAAGATGACGAAATGAGTATCAGGAACTGAATTGTAAGGCTATTGGGGACAAACTTCTAAAACTCTTTCGACGGACCCCCGACTTGAGCGGCCAAAACGACTATTGAGAAGCTCCTTGAGTATGGTAACATATTTGCTCAAGAACAAGAGGATGTTGAAGAGAATTCAGTTGGCTGACATGCATCTAAAAGGCAGCACTGGAGATCAGATTTATTTATATTTATATAATATTTAAAATAATAATATAATTGTTAAACGGGTCCCATATTAGCGACCAAAGTGTTGGTCTTTATTTTATAAGCGACCAACTCTGGTCGCCAACTTTGAATATAGAATTTATTTATATCTTATAATTTTTTTTAAATAATAATATAATTATTAATTTTATAAACAGGTCCCATATTAGCGACCAAAGTTTTGGTTCTCTACACTACTTACCCTTTAATTAGCGACCCAACTTTGGTCGCTCATTTTAAATGTATATTTATTTATATTATAATTTTTTTTTAAATAATATTCCATAATTATTAAAATTTAATAAGTGGTCCCCCAATAGCGACCAAACTTGGTCAGCTAATCTCAGTATTTCTCCTTGACCAACGTCAAGTCTGACCAGTCCGGTCAACATTTTGACGAAATTATAATCAAATATCGACCAACTTTGGTCGCTAATGTATTAAAATAATTATATTTATATTTCTCCAATTTAGAGACCAACGTTTGATCGCTTTTCTTGACAGACACTTTGGTCGCTAAAGTTTGGATCGCTTTTTTCCGGAATTCTAGTAGTGAGTATACATCCCCTGAATCTGATAACCGCCTTCAACATCAAGGAGTATAATACAACAATAAAATTTCGGACCTCACTAGCTCTCTCCACTGATCAATAAACCATCCCATTTCACAGTTGGTTGGCATGGCCATCATATTGGTCAGTCTATTTATTCAATCATTTTTCAGATTCTACTAGCAACGTGCGTGAGGCAATATTGGGGGAAGATATAGAGAAGGAGCCTATTAGGAAAGAGATTATTACAGAAGAGGTTGATCAAAAGACGCGTGTTGGAGTTAGAAGTAAGAAGAGAGCTTACGGAAACATCTCTACCTCCACAAGTTAGTTACAATTGCCCCTCATATTGGTTTGTCGTCGTCATTCAATTATTTTCTAGATTAATGACAGCAATAATTTTTGAATAGGTGTGGTTACATATCACTACAGAAATTAAGACATTAATTCACGTTCAATGAAGCCACTAATAACATCAATTTGCAAGTTTGAAGTCGTCAGTATCTTACCGATATTTGACAATATATCAGTAAAATACTACTACACTTGTAATAATGAGGTAATTTAACTACTGCATATTTAAAGATAGAAGTATTTTACGCATTATTGAGCTTACCAATATCTTTTGCATATCAGTAAATGACTACTATTATTTTTGACCATAACAGAAGTAATATTTTACAATACTTAATCACGACAGTAATTTACGAATAGGTGTTGTTACTTATCACTATAGGTAATTACGAAACTGTTGCTGCACACTATTATTTTTTTGGAAGGAAGAGTGTGATTGACATTTCTGTCTTGGAAGAAGAAGAAGACAGATATATCAATAAATAACTACTACACATGTATATGTAAGATTATACTGACGACAGTTATTTTCGAATAGATGATTTTTTGGAAGGAAGAGCGTGATTGACATTTCTGTCTTGGAAGAGGAGAAGACACTGTGTGTCTTCGTCAAAAGTTCTCTACTGATAAGCTAAAAATGTCGGTAAGCTCAACAATTCGTAACAAACTTCCATCATTAAATGTGCAGTAGTAAATTACCGCACTTATTACAAGTGTAGTACTAATTTTACTGCTAATACGAAAATAATGATACGGAGGTAATTTACTCCCACATTTAAAGACAGTACAGAATTGTTGAGCTTACCGATATCTTTAATTGAAATATCAGAAAAGGACTACTACACTGGTCATAGTTAAGTAGTAGTTTACTAGTATAATTTTCATGACAGTAGCAAGTTACGAATAGGTGTTTATTCACAAGAATAAATATACATCAGACTTAATCATTTGATTTCAAGTATCACAATATGAACTCCAAACAATTTACCATATGTCGTTAATACCATATTAACGATATATTAATAAAATTTAGTTTGATGTAAAGTTCTATTTTTCTTATTAGGAATACAGTTACAACTTGCGAGTAATTCGTTTTCCCTTCACATCTTCAAGATATATGGCGCAGCTTACTTTGTGAACGAATAATCACGAATTTTTTATAATTGTGGTTTATACCAAAAAAGATATGATATTTTTTTTTGAATTTGTATAAATCATTTCCTCTAATCTTTCTTTTTTCCTTCCAAAACAACCCATAATGTTATTTAACTGAATAAGATATTTGAATTTGTATAGTTGAGGAGGTAATTAAGATCACGAATAGTTTATGGCTGTAACTAACCATCCGTGTCAAGTTTAGGGGTTTTATTTAGGTATTCTGCCAAAATACAAAAAAGCGCTCAAACAATATGCGTCTATATCATTGAAGAATTCACAAAAGCATATGTGACATAATACTCCAAGCCCATAAACTTACTGATTGAGGAATGCCTTATAAGGAGAGTCATCAACCAACAAAGTGTTGGATGCGTCATACTCAGTATAGGTTGTCCACACCTTTTTCAATTCCTTGAAAAATTGCAGGCTTTGTAGAAATATCCATAAGTTGTTCCTATTTCTGTACACTCATTTGATACTACAAAACAGTCGTTTTGAAATATGAGGACCTTAAGAAACGAAACATGTACCGTAAAGAAGTTCACTTACCCAAGTAAATAGATAGTTTCTAGTTATGTCAGTTAAAATTCCCATGTCAGACAGTACAGTTTCAAAAAATTTCCTGCAAAATTACAACATCCAAGTATAAACTGAAGTGCTTTAGCCATCTGGAATCGAGTCCATAAACTTTCAGAAATAACGCCTTCAAAGCCCCAATTGTTGGAAAAAAAAATAATTTGGGAGAGCAAGACAAACAAAACACTCAAACACTTCACAACTCACTTTAAGAAATGGAGAAGAAAATATATTTTTCATTCAACTTGACTTGTTCCAAATGGCTAGCATACATGGGTATTATAGTAGAACTCCTACATATATCTAGCCAAAATTTCATGTAAACACACAACTAAATTCACATTAGTCACACTTAGTTCATACATCTCATAATGAAGTTCACATTAGTCTACACTAGTTCATACATATAATGAAGTTCACATTAGTCTACACTTGTTCATACATCTCATCTACTAATATGAACTAATCTAAACATATTTAATATAAATGTAAACTAATGGAAACAAGTTTATTATAATTTTAACATCCCCCCTTAAACTTGTTTCATCACTCCAACGCCATCCTTAGCTTTTGAAAAACTTTAATCTTTAATGGCTGGTTAAAAATATCGCCAATTTGATCTTGCGACTTCACATGCTCAAGCTCCACAACTTTATAAATAGATATTACAAACTCCTACAAAAGTGGATACCTTGTATCTATATGCTTGCTCCTTTCATGAAATACAGGATTTTTGGCTAACTCGATAGCCGACTTGTTGTCAACAAAAATCATTGTGGCATCCTTTTGTGGTTGGTGAAGTTCTCCAACAAACTTCTTTAACCAAATTGCATGACAAAACACATGAGCAAGCTGCAACATACTCCGCCTCACAAGTTGACAATTAACAATTGGTTGTTTTTTTACAATTCCATGTAAATGCAGAATTTCCAAGAAAAGAAACAAACCCAGTAGTACTTTTACGTCATCAATATCACCAGCCCAATCACTATCACAATATCCCACAAACTTAGAATCCTTAAGAAGATGAATAAAGAATTCCATAATCAAGTGTATCTTTGATGTACCGAAGTATTCTTTTGCTACCTTTAAACGGGAGGTAGTAGGAGCTTCCATAAAGCGGCTCACAAGTCCAACACCATAAAGAATATCCGGCCTTGTGCATGTCAAGTACCTTAAGCTTCCAACAAGACTCTTTGAAAAATGTGGGATTTACATTTTCTCCATCTCCATGCTTGGATAATTTTAACTCCACATTCAACGGGGGTGCTCACGGAATTGCAATTATCCATCTCGAACTTCTGAGAATTTCCTTTGCATATTCTCCTTGAGAAATAAAAATCTCATCCTTCCTTTGTTGCACTTGAATGCCAAGATAGTAGGACATTAATCCAATGTCCGTCATCTCAAATTCTCTAGCCATTGCTTCCTTGAATTCTTCAAACATCTTAGGATTATTTTCTGCTTAAAATCAAAAGTTCATCTACATACAAGCAAAACAGTAAAATGTCACCATTTTTAGCAATATTTACATAAAGTGCATTGTCCTTGGACATTTTGAAAAAACCATTTGCTTGAAAATATTTATCAAATTCTACTATTCCAAGCCGCGGAGCTTGCTTCAACCCATATAAAGCCTTTTTCAATTTCAAGACTTTATTTTCTTGTCCTTCAACCTTATAGCCCAAAGGTTGATCAATGTAGACTTCTTCCTCCAATACGCCTTCAAAAAAGCTGACTTCACATCCATTTGATGGATTTTCCATTGGTTTGGGCGGCCAAGGCAATGACAAAGCGAATTGTTTCCAAACGAGCAACCGGTGCGAATACCTCTTCATAGTCAATACCGGCTTTTTGCTGTATCCTTTAGCTACTAATCTTGCTTTGTACTTTTCTACTTCACCTTTGGAATTCTTCTTTAGCTTGACCCCATTTGACTCCAATTGGTGCTTTTTCCTTTTGAAAGTTGACCAACTCCCATTAGTTTCATTCTTTTTTATTGCCTTGATTTCTTCATCCATGGCATCTCTCCATTTGGAATTTTGGAATGCATCCTCAAAGCTTATAGGCTCACTATCCACCAATAAACAAAAATGAGTAAAATCATATAAATCATTTCTTACCACTTCCGTGTTTTCATACAAGTCACGGAGACTTCTACTCTTGTGAGGTGCTTCACTTGAACTTGAACTTGATTCCTCCACTTCTTGATTTTGTGGCGGAGGTGTTGATAGTGGTGAGATAGGTTGCTCCACATCTTCTTCATCATCATCAAATAATGGACTAAAAGAGTAATCTTGCTCTTTAGTCTTCCAATCCCAAGCACTATCTTCATCAAACTCAACATCTCTACTCAAAGTGACCTTGCCATTTTTGGGATTATACAATTTATAACCTTTAGAATTTTGATCATAACCAATAAAAACATACCTCTCACTTTTGTCATCGAGCTTGGTCCTCTTTTCATCATGTATATGTGCATATGCAATGCTTCCGAAAACTCGCAAGTGAGAAACTTTTGGCTTGAAACCACTCCATGCCTCTTGAGGTGTTTTTCCATGAACACGTTTTGTGTGGCAACGATTTAGTAAGTATACCGCACAAGCAACAGCTTCAGCCCAAAATTCCTTTGGCATATTTTTGCTCTTCAACATACTCCTCACCATGTTAAGAATGGTCCGGTTCTTTCTTTCCACAACGCCATTTTGTTGTGGTGATCTTGGCACGGTTAAAAAATGGCGAACTCCATTTTTCTCACAAAAAACTTTGAATTCATTTGAGGTGAATTCTCCACCATTGTCCGACCGAAGTGACTTAATTTGATAGCCACTTTGTTTCTCCACCATCCTCTTGAATTTTTTAAAGGTTTCAAACACCTCTGATTTTGCCTTTAAAAAATAAACCCAAGTTTTTGCAGAATAATCATCAATGAAAAGTAAAAAATAATTACTTTTACCAAGTGAAGATGGCTTGATAGGTCCGCAAACATCCATGTGAATTAACTCCAAAGGGCATCTTGCTCTTGTCAAAGACTCTTTAGGAAAGCTTTTTCTAGCTTGCTTTCCAAAGATACATCCTTCGCAAAATTGGTTGGGATGATTAATACTTGGCAATCCATTCACCATGTTTTCTTTATCCATCAACCTTAAGCTATCAAAATTCAAGTGACCAAATCTCATATGCCAAAGCCAAGAGGAGTCTTTGGCACATGAAAGTAAGCATCTTGGAGCATCATTTTGAAGATTTAAAATGAACATTTTATTATTAGCCATAGGAACTTTAGCTAATAATCTCCCTTTTTCATCTCTCATAAACAACTTTTTATCTTTCAAATGAATGTCATAATTTTCCTCCAAAAGTTGTCCCAAACTCAAAATGTTACTTTTCATCTCCGGCACATATAAAACATTAGAAATTAATTGATGACTTCCATCCTTCAAGCGAATTAAAATCGTACCTTTTCCTTTGAATTTTAACACGTGAAGAATCTCCAAAAGTGATTGTGCCACCATTCAACTCTTCAAGTTCCACAAATAAATCCTTCTTTCCACAAATATGGCTACTTGCACCGGAATCAAGGTACCATTGGTGCTTCTCGGCACTTTCTTCTCCTTTGCATGCGAGAAGCAAGGTGGCATCTTCATCTTCATTTTTGCTCTCCACGAAATTATTTTTCTCTTCAAAGTTATCTTTACATTCCCAAGAAAAATGACCAAATTTATGACAAGTATAACATTCAATATTTGATTTGTCATACCTTCCTTGATTTTGCCTCCATCCTTTCCCTCTTCCACGACCTCTTCTTGAATTAAAGTCTTGGCCTTTATTTTCTCTACTTGAAGGTGGTTGACTACCTCCTCTTCCGCCTCTACCACGACCTCTTCCATTTCCACGGCCTCTTTGTTGCGAGCCACGCCTTTCATCTTTCTCTTTGAAAGAAAATTTTGCTTGCAACGCTTGTTCAACCGATTCTTCTTTCGGTTTCTTCAACTTCTCTTCATGTGCTTGCAAGGAACTCGAAAGCTCGTCTATGGTCATGGTGTCCAAGTCTTTGGACTCTTCAATGGCAACAACAATAAAATCAAATTTTGAAATTAAGGATCGTAGTATTTTTGCCACGACCCTATCGTCTTTCAACTCTTCACCATATCTTTTCATTTTATTGACAATAGCCAAAACTCTCGAAATATAATCCACAACATATTCATTTTCCTTCATATGCAATGATTCAAACTCTCCTCTTAAGGTTTGGAGGCGAACTTTTTTCACTTTGTCCAAACCTTTAAAAGAAGTTTGAAGAATATCCCATGCTTCCTTGGAGGTTGTTGCATTTGCAACCTTCTCGAACATCTTGTCATCCAAACCTTGATGGATGAGAGTGAGTGCCTTTTGATCCTTCTTCTTTGAGGCAACGACATCTTCTGCTTCATCAACACCGGACTCTACTGGTTCCCAAACATCATAGGCACCAAGCAAGGCCTTCATTCGAATACACCAATTTCCATAGTTCTCTTGTGTAAGCATAGGAACTTGGAATGGTGTTCCGTTAGAATTCGTCATCTTTTCTCCAAGTTTGTTGTCTTCAACCACACCGGCTTTGATACCAAATGTTGGAAAAAAAAATAATTTGGGAGAGCAAGACAACAAAACACTCAAACACTCACAACTCACTTTAAGAATGGAGAAGAAATGAAATTTTTAATTCAACTTGACTTGTTCCAAATGGCTAGCATACATGGGTATTTATAGTAGAACTCCTACATGTATCTAGCCTAAACTTCATGTAAACACACTAACTAAATTCACATTAGTCTACACTAGTTCATACATCTCATAATGAAGTTCACATTAGTCTACACTAGTTCATACATATAATGAAGTTCACATTAGTCTACACTTGTTCATACATCTCATACTAATATGAACTAATCTAAACATATTTAATATAAATGTGAACTAATGGAAACAAGTTTATTATAATTTTAACACCAATTTCAAGCCATTTATCCTTCCAAAACAAAATTTTATTCCCCTTCTGCAGTTTTAAATTTCTGATTCCTAGCGCTCCATCCCTTTTGCTTTTAGTAACTGAACTCCATTTGACAAGGTTGTACCCCTTGTCAAAAAAAAGTCTTACACAGGGTATTTAGATATATAAAGCGCCTACGGGTTGAGACACTATAGAAAGTCAACTGCAGTTTAATCTCAAGGGTTGAAGTTATGAACTGAATGCTATTACAACTCTTACCCTTCCCTCTTTCAATTTTAAGAATACTTATATAATTTCTGAACTAAAATAACACAAAAATAAATCGTAGGAAAAACATTGACATATGAAAACTTGATCAGAATTGAGTTGAAGTAACTGGAGACATAACACCATATATATGGAGCAGAAGTTTCTTTTTCATTTTTACCAATATAGCTTAAAAGTAGAAGTACTTAACTAGTCACCAAGATTGGCAATATCCATACAGTAAGCTTTCATAAGATAATTCTATAGAACATGTTATGCAGAGACTGAAAGCACTCGTTTTGCCTTGACGGCAACAAATTAATGCTTAAATAAGGCAAGTGACCTTTTCTATTTGAGATTTTTCAAATGTAAGTTTCATGTTCTTGTTTTCTTTTCTTCCAATTTGAAAGAAATTAGCACACACAAACAGCTACAAGTATATACATGCACAGAAAAAAGTGTGGGCGCGCCCAGGGGCGTATGTAGTGTGATAATAATGGGTTCAATTGAACCCATAACTTTCGACGTGGAGTAAAACTTTAGATATAAAAATTCGTTAAAATTGCAAAAATAGTAGATATGAACAACCATTTGCACCAACTGCACATTGAGCATGTCGCGTTGATTTCTGTAACTGAAGGGGCCCGTAATATGGTAGAGGAGTTGAGGTCTAGGGTTAAAGAATTGGAAAGAGAAGCAGAGAGACAAAAAGAAATAGTTTTGGAAGGAGCAGAAGAGAAACGGGAGGCAATTACGCAGCTTTGCTTCTCACTCGAGCATTATAGAAATGGTTACCAAAGGCTTCGGCAGGCTCTGGAACATAAGAGACTACCTGTAATGGCATCCTAAGTCCATTAATGATGGTGGGCAAACGTTATGATCGGGTTGTTTTTCATCCCTTTTTTGTCCAAAACACCTTTTCACTGTCCCCCTTTTTTTGCTTTTGGTTTAGGCATCAGTTCTCCTTTGTTCAATGGTGAGCTTAGCAGCTCCTTTTGTAGTCATTTGCCTTTCAGTGTTGTGGCTCTGTAATTGTAGGAACCTGAATTGTGGTTTGTTATACACAGCTACTCTCCCATACATTTTCATGGTTCGAACAAAATCTGTTGTACTCTTCTCATTCAACTTTTATATACGAGATATTTTATGCACCGAACTACCCTGCCTCAATGCTTAACCCTCCATCACGGCGAGGGAGGTGAATGCATGGGGAAATGGAGTTAAAAGATGGACCCTTTATAATGTTATAAGACACACAAAGGACTGAAGATGGAGATAAACACGAAGCACAAACTCTATTCTTATAAAACAACATTACAAAGAGGCTTCTATAGGTGGCAAATAAACTTCTAAATTTATTTTTACAACCTCTTTTACACACACTATGAACCTAACCCCATTGATAACATAAAAGTAAAATCTACTCTTGAGGGTGTTAAACCCTAGCTAAATTATATTAATGATTAATAATTAGTTAACTTAAACTTTAATTCCCATTTTTAAATAAAGTGGCAGTCCCAATCCCATAAGGGGACATCAGAAAAATACAGAGGACACTAGTTGCTGCTTATATTTCTAGGCTGGGATTGCTATGAGATGAATATAATGGCATAGTGGGTAGTGACTGTTTCTGGAGCGCTTTTAGTCTCAGAGGCCATTTCAATTCCTAGTGGAACTAAATGACTCATACAACCATGCCCCAGGAAGACATGTCTTACTCGCAGTGAGGACATCAAAGTCTAAGAGTAGCCAATGGCAATATATACTGCCAAAGGAAGCAATTGAAAACCTAAAAAGAGGACCTATACTACAATGCGATCATCGTTACATAAAAAGGTCATACTAGACAGAATTACAACTAAATAATTTGTTATCCTTCAGATTTTAAGTCCAAGACGAAGTTTGTGGCAGCTGCAAGAAATGTGGCCATTCAAAAAGAGCACAGTGACCAGGGGCGGCTCAACAAAATTGGAGGCCTAAAGCAAAAATTTAATTGGAGGCCTTTGTTGAAACAAAACCGTCATATATATTTTTATTTGAAATTTATTTTCTAGCTTTTTTAGATGTAAAGTCATTAACAATTTATTTTATAAAGCATTTAATCACTATTAAGATATTGTTGATCTTAGGAAATAAAACTAGATTCAAAAAGTTGATAACTTGATGTCAAAATAATTATTTGATTTTTCAATATACTTGTTGTAATGCTTGAAACTTGTAAAGGAAAAAAATTAAGAATGTACAATACAGCTTATTCAATAGTATTCTTCAGCTCTTATTTTTTATTGAAAAATAATAATCTATTTTTTTACGGAACAATATAGCTTATTGAAAACTTGAACTTTTGCAGAAACCAAGAAAGAAAATAAGAGTGTAGTACACGTTTTTTATGACAAATATAAAAAATGAGATTTGAACAATTAGAGATATTAAAATACAGACTCTAAAAGTTTATTACACTTTTTTCTAGTGAGAAATATAAAAAAGAGAATAATAATTTTTAGGTATTTCACTAATGATGTCAATTGTAAAATATAAATAGCGCAAGATTTTATATTCCGGGTAAGGGTTTTAGGGGAGTAATCTCTTTCTTCAGTTTTTGCTCAAACGGTTATATCAATAACTAACGAAAAGTTTTCTTTACTTTTTATAAAAAGATTTTACTTTTCTAATTTGAAATATAGTTTTTTTTTAAATATTTACTTATAAATCTGTTATTGATAAAATTTGGGCTCTATCTCTAAACATTGTGGTCGGATGGATACGATTTAACCTACTTTAATAAGATATTTCGGGGTTGAGCCCTATGGATGATATCCTGTTAGAGCGCGCTTTACTTTTAATAGGCCTTAGCAGTGTAAATTCAAATTAGTCAGGGTTTCAATACAAATACCGAATATAGTTAAAAAAAAAAAAAATGGGGCCCCCAAATTTTTGAGGCCCGAATAAATTGCTTTAGTTGGTTTACCCTGTAGCCGCCCCTGATAGGGACAATCAATTTTAAAAAGATAGAAGGGCAAACAATCATATAACTTCAACTATCCCAAAATCTCGTACTGATCACGATACAACACGTATTAACCTTTTCCCCTTCCCGGTATTCCCATATTTTGAATTCAAATGAAATTACCAAAATCTATAATAATAACTTTCAAATTGAAGAACTAAGCAAAAAAAAATACTAAAATTAGCATCTACTAGTGTTCTGGAATCATGGATCGAATGAAATAAACGATATTTCATCAAAAGGAAGGAGTGTACCCGCCTTTGTAAACGCTAACGACTGAATTTCAAATTTTTGGCGGCCTTACCTCCAAGTTGTGGTTTTGGAGTAATGTTAACAGAGTAATTACTACGTAACTCAAAGCATAAGTGGAAGTCTTGCGAGAAAAATCCGAATGTTAACAGAGTAGTTACTTACCTTGTAGCTTTCTCCTCCAAGATAGCGCCTTAGAGAAAATTTACGAGCTCAATTGACTAAACGTTATTTGAAGTCGTCCTTACCGATTATTCAAAGGAACAGTAATAAAACACAATAACGAAAGAGTAAATTCAATGAGCTTAACAGTAATGTACAACAGTTTTGACGTCGTCCGTACCTGTTGAATGGTGGAGTGTTTGAGGGCTTTTGTATTTGGCAGAATACCTAAATAAAACCCCTAAACTTGACACAGATGGTTAGTTACAACCCTAATCTATTCGTGGTCTTAATTACCCCCTCAACTGTACAAATTCAAATATCTTATTCAGTTAAATAACATTATGGGTTGTTTGGAAGGAAAAAAAAGAAAGATTAGAGGAAATGATTTATACAAATTCAAAAAAAATATCATATCTTTTTTGGTATAAACCGCAATTATAAAAAAATTCGTGATTAATTTGTTCACAAAATAAGCTGCGCTATATATCTTGAAGATGTGAAGGGAAAACGAATAACTGCAAGTTGTAACGGTATTCATAATAAGAAAAATAGAACTTTACATCAAACTAAATTTTATTAATATATCGTTAATATGGTATCAACGACATATGTAAATTGTTTGGAGTTCATATTTGATACTTGAAATCAAATGATTAAGTCTGATGTAGATTTAATTCTTGTGAAATAAACACCTATTCGTAACTTACTACTGTCATGAAAATTATACTAGTAAACTACTACTTATACTATGACCAGTGTAGTAGTCCTTTTCTGATATTTCAATTAAAGATATCGGTAAGCTCAACAATTCGTACTGTCTTTAAATGTGCAGGAGTAAATTACCTCCGTATCATATTTTCGTATTAGCAGTAAAATAGTACTACACTTGTAATAACTGCGGTAATTTACTACTGCACATTTAATGATGGAAGTTTGTTACGAATTGTTGAGCTTACCGACATTTTTAGCTTATCAGTAGAGAACTTTTGACGAAGACCACAGTGTCTTCTCCTCTTCCAAGACAGAAATGTCAATCACGCTCTTCCTTCCAAGAAAAATCATCTATTCGAAAATAACTGTCGTCAGTATAATCTTACATATACATGTGTAGTAGTTATTTATTGATATATCTGTCTTCTCTTCTTCCAAGATAGAAATGTCAATCACACTCTTCCTTCCAAGAAAAATAATGGTGTCAGCAACAGTTTCGTAATTACCTGTAGTGATAAGTAACAATACCTATTCGTAAATTACTGCCGTGATTAAGTATTGTAAAATATTACTTCTGTTATGTCAAATATAGTAGTCGTTTACTGATATGCAAAAGATATTGGTAAGCTCAATAATGCGTAAAATACTTCTATCTTTAAATGTGCAGTAGTTAAATTACCTCATTTATTACAATTGTAGTTGTATTTTACTGATATTGTCAAAATATCGGTAAGATACTAGCGACTTCAAAATCGCAAATTGCTGTTATTATGGCTCATTGAACGTAAATTAATGTCTTAATTACCTGTAGTGATATGTAACCACACCTATTCGAAAATTATTGTTGTCATTAATCTTGAAAATAATTGAATGACGGCGACACACCAATATGAGGGGCAATGTAACCAACTTGTGGAGGTAGAGATGTTTCCGTAAGCACTCTTCTTACTTCTAACTCCAACACGCGCCTTTGATCAACCTCTTCTGCAATAATCTCTTTCCTAATACGCTCCTTCTCTATATCTTCCCCCATTATTGCCTCACGCACGTTGCTAGTAGAATCTTAAAAATGATTGAATAATAACGACTGACTAATATGATGGGCCATGCAGCCAACTGTGAATGGGATGGTTTGTTGATCAGTGGAGAGAGCTAGTGAGGTCCGAAATTTTATGTTGTATTATACTCCTTGATGTTGAAGGTGGTTGATCAGATTCAGGGGATGTATACTCCTTCAACGCCATTGCTGTTTTTGAAAAACAATAGTATGAAAAGGGGGTAATAGATTGATTGACTACAGAGGAAGGTGAAGAGTGCGTAAGGCAATATTCAAGACAGATACAATTTGTGTGGGGACTTAATAAGTGCCTTTTCAGTGATGTGATACTCGCCGCTTCAGACACAGTTGCTTCAATCAGACTCCTCTCCTTTACAGGCCCAAGTTCTTTTTTACCACAAGGCTGGATGCCTAGTGGCTAATATATATAAAATTTCAAAAGAGGGTCCAGGCCTTCCAACCATTGCTATTATATAAGATGTAAACAACATTAATAATCTAGCTATTACATGAAAGGAGAATGTTAGCTTCCATAGAAGAGTAGTGAGTATGGTAACATATTTGCTCAAGAACAAGTGGATGTGAAGAGAATTCAGTTGGCTGACATGCATCTTAAAAAGGCAGCACTTGGAGATCAATCTAAAGTCTAAACAAGAGGTTTGAATTTCCTATTTCAAAAGCATTGATTAATAATAAATTTGAAGATTGGAAAAGAATTGTGAAAACTTTGCATTACTATATGATGCAAGGAAGAAAGGACAACAATCTAGGACAACAATCTAATTGTCCTGCTGCTGAAGTTTCTATTGATTCAAGTACTAAAAACCTTGATTCAACTTTCAAGAGTGATGATAAAACTTATATCTTAAATTCTTTGAGATATTTTGTGAGGGTACGTATAGAATGTGACTAAAACTTTGTAATATATGAAATCAATTGCATTCCACTCATAACGGAGTACAAACTCCAAATAATCTTTTGTTTCAGTTAGAATCGGAAGGATAACACAGTGTACAATAAAATAATATATGTTCATGTTGGGCCCGGCTAAGCCCGGGCTACTCCACTAGTACATATATACGCGTATATAACGCCATCTGGTCATGGGTCAGTGTACATGTATAAATACATGGAATGCATATAAAAATACGTTAATAAAATCTCTCGGTACGTCATAAGACCACTATGCCTCTGATTAATATCATGAAATAAACTTTACCAACTTACGTATTTTTGAGACCCATGAACAAATGATAGAATAATATGACACATGTGGAATCAAGAACATAAGCATCTCTAGTAATTCTATGAATAGAGTCATTTATGGAAGTTGTGCACTTTCTCGTTTCGTTCGTGTCGAATAGATCATGTCAAAAAGAAAGAAGGGATAGCCTTAACATATCTGGAGTAGGGAAAAATCCCTTTGATATTCTTGTTGTAACAAATCATGTTGCTATCGTCTGCATTTCGTGGCTTCTTGTTGCTTGTGTTGGACATACTTTTGTATATGCTTGCTTGAGTATCTTCGTCCGAAATGAAACATGGGTTCATTCAATATTGACGACTTGTAGTCACAATACCAACAAGAAATAGCATTGGATAGGCGATTGAGGTGCATAGGCAATAGAGTCTCATTGCTTCTTTGCCATCTGCTGAACCTTCGAATTCGTCTGCCTTCCATCTGTTCGTGTAGTAATATGATGCTAATACTAAAATACACCTTTTAACGCATTACATATAAATTAACTTGATAAGTCAAAAATTAAAAAAAAACCTAAAATGGAGAGGAGCATGTTCTAAAAGAGCGAGTACTAAGAAATCAAAGTATAAATTGTTTTCTGGTTAATAGTTTAGGTGGATCCTCTAGTAGCTGAGTACATCTTTCAACTTTCTATTAAATTTGTTTTTTTTTTTTATGTGAAAGGAAGTTGTAATTCTACTTTCCCTTTGGGGAAATTCACGTGATAGAAAAGAAAAGAAAAGGCATGTGAGAAGTTTTTCCCAATTAAGACACCAACGCAACTCAAGTTCTTTGACTCATCATGGACATTTGTGCCACTTGGCTTGGCTTAATGCCATGTGGCAATCCCAAAAATACCATTATCCACTTAATCAATTATCCACATAATTACGAATTATTTCAATTTACTTAAAATATAACTCACTATCATGCAGCCTCTACGATACTGACCTTGTAAGTGTGCCTATGCGACTCTTCTCTCCTTTTTCCTCCAGCTTTTAGCCAATCTCTAGGCTTCACTTTGTAAACATATACAAGGCTTAATAGGATGCCTCTCTGGCATCTACAGAATACTGAAGTATGTACTATTTTCAACCTTCTGCTTTTGAGTATCTCGTATGTTGTTCACCATTACCTGACTTACCTTAAAGTCTCACATCACATCTTCTATCTCTTTCATGACCTCCCCTCCACATAGGTATAATTCACATCCACGTCTTGAACATCTATTATAATACATGCACCTCTTTACACAATCTCGTGAGAGCTTCATACTATCTTCTTATGAGGTTGAGACACTTCTAACTAGCTTTATCGTAGAGTCGTTAGAGAATAAGGTTACTGCACGATAATTCTTAATTATTCAATGAAAACCTTGCTCTTTTAGAACTTGCTCCTCTCCATTTTAGGCTTTTTTTTCTTTCTTTCTGATTTTTCAAGTTAATTTATATGTGATGCCTTCAAAGGTGTATTTTAGTATCAGCATCATATTGCTACACGAACAGATGGAAGGCAGACGAATTCGAAGGTTTAGCAGATGGCAAAGAAGCAATGAGACTATATTGCCTATGCGTCTCAATCGCCTATCCAACGCTATTTCTTGTTGGTATTGTGACTACAAGTCGTCAATATTGGATGAACCCATGTTTCATTTCGGACGAAGATACTCAAGCAAGCATATACAAAAGTATGTCTAAGACAAGATGGCAATTTGAGCCCTAACTCATCTAACCCGTCCAACCCGCCTAGAGATTAATGGGTTGGGCTACAAATATTTTAGCTCATGGGTCAATTTGGGCTGAGCCCAAGTTAACCCATTATTTTTTATAACACATTCTGACCCATTTAACAGCCCAAATATAACCCATGAAACTCACCCAAAATAAATGATCTCAACCCAACTTATCTAGAATTTATTTAGTTGCCACAATTTTTTTTTTTTTTTGTATTTTTAATTTTCTGTTCTTTTATTTTTCTACGCCACCCCCCCCCCCTCAAATTTTTTTTTTTTAGAACTTTTTCTTATAATTTCAATTTTCTGTTTTATGTGTTTTTTTTCTGCCCCACTCACCCACCCCAATCTCCACCCCCACCCGTAAAATATTTTTCAACTTACATATTTTAAGGTAAAAGTTTTTTTTATGCAAGATGGGCATGATTCTAAAACATGGCTCAAGTTGGGCGGGTTGGGTTATGAGCCATTGTTTAGCCCATCTTGACCCAGCCCATCTTAACCCAAGTACACTTTGGGCTGGGTTGGCAATGACCCATTTATTGACCTAACCCATCTTGACCCGCCCAAATTCAGCCCAACCAGCCCATTTGTCACCCCTAACCACAGCATTGTGAACGCGTCATATTATTAACTATATAGAAGAGAAAGAGTTTCGACGTGTGTGCTTTATGGCCAATAAATTCGAAATCAAGGGTAATATAGTCACTTCACATATTAGCTCATATTGTCGAACTTACGTGGCTTTCATTTTTGCAGCCACTGCATCCTTTCTCTTCTTTCTTTATCGGTTCTCTTTTAGACACTTTGAGTTTGCTGGTTAATTCTTCTTCCACATTTGGGTCAAATCTTGCTTTTTTTTTTCTCTTGATTTATATGTATAGTGCTCTTTAATCTGACTTTTAAAATATTTTTTATGGTTAAATCTAATTTGAATTTTTGTGATTAGATAGTAAGTCATGAGGGAGAAGAGTGTAGGCCAGAAAGGAAAGACAATTGGATGCTCTCATCAGAAACAAAGGTTAACTTTCTGTCATCTCTTTGTTTCTCCATGTTTTGCGTTTTCCCTTCCTCTTTTTCGTCTCAAGTGTTGCGTTCAGCAAGATTTTTTGGTTTACTGCATTACGCCATTTTGCAATTCCATCCAAAATAACAGGTCAGAAAATTTCAAATATCCAAATTCCAACTTCAAATTTTGATGTAGGTCTATAATTTTCAGAAAATAGATGAAAGATTTTGTACCGAGATTTGGTTACGATTTTAAATACGGATAATTTTCTCAATATTAGATTCGGTTACACTAGCTTTTATTTGTTTTCTCTCGCGTATGTTGATTTCATAGCCGTAAGTAACAAGAGTTAACATGTGCAGAACTTTCAACGCAATATTTAGTAGTTTGATTATAAAAAAATATCCGCTCTCGACTTGAATAAATGGTGTTAATGAAAAAAAAATATAGATATGTGGAAAATGTTGTCTTTAGAGCCATGTCATTGCTTCGGCGTCTGATATTTTCGATAAGGAATAGATGTCCTCTAAGTTATGTACGGTTGTTTTTCCAGTCTCCTATCGGGTATTTATCGAAGATAAATTTTCATTCTTATGCGTAAGTTTTCATATTTTGTATGAATTTTTGTGGCGTTAAACTTACAAGTCATACGACCATATATCCTTTTTCCTTCCTTTTGAGAGATATTTTTAATATTGACACGATAACAGTTTCTCTACAATTTTTTCACCTGTAAGAGTTGGTAGCGTTGTAGATATTCACATTGCAGATTCAGGATAACCATTTTGCTGCGGAATCTATGAAACTTATATTTGTTTACTTCAAACTCCAATGATACTTGTTCGAAATTTTCTAACTAAAGCAGAGCTCCATATTAGTTTTCTATTTGGGAGAAGCATGATTTAAGAAGTATAGACAAAAACAGCTGCGTGGTTTCATATGATAATAAGAAATAAGTTGCACAACCGTTGCTTTTAGATCCATATACTTCCCTATACTCTAAAGCTAACACTACTTTTACTAGAAGTCAAGTTAAGAAGACTATGGTTGTTGCAGAGTGATTGAAGTGGGAGTTTTGACATGTCTCTTCTTGGTTAAGACGGAGTTTGACATGTCTGTTCTTTGTCTTCAAAATTTAAGTTGAGGATATTATTCTAGAAACCGTCTCTAGAGTCTAGAACTACGGTTTCTTCATTTTCTCCTTGCATTAATTTCTTCAAAATTTATGTTGAGGATACCATTCTAAAATACACGAGACTAATTCACATTTTGAATATCCAACAGTACCTAAATAAAAATCTCAACTTTTCATGTCTAAATGTACAATGATTTACATACTAACTCCTACTCAGTTTAATCATGTGAGTTTGCAAGTGATTCCTTGCTTTACTAAAGTTAGTATACCTAGCATCAATTTTTCCTTTACTTGATATAAGAAGTTGTGGCTGAAACCTCTTTTGCAAAATTTACACACAGTACGAAGCTAGCATATTAGTGTTATTCGATATTTTCGATATTTTTCTGAAATACCAACTTCATACCTACAACAAAGGAGCGAATGTACTATGTTTTCATGTAATCATTAAGCTTTCTTATGCTAAAAACTTAGAAATTTCTTTTCAGAGGTGTTAACAAAATGCCTATGCACTATATTTACAATGCCAATATGATGCGCGACCATGGGAATGATTGCAGCGTCCATATTAGCTATATGCCTATATCATGGGGAAGAATCCTTTGAGCTGCAATGCCTGAAGGTTAAATATACAAAAATTTGAGTAATGAGCTTTATATTCTCCTACATGCAAGGAAGAACGTAAGAAAATGGAGACTATGAAAAATGGAGAGGAGTCAATCTTTATTTGCATATTTTAAAAAAATTAAAATGCTCTGTCTGATAATGTACGATTTATAAAATTCAACTTGGTCTAAAGCATTGCACCACAAAAAAAAATACTTGGTCTAAAGCAGGAAAGGAGAGGTTATCAGTTTAAATCTCATAGCTACCTGACATCCACCAACAAGTAATTTCACGTGTTTAGTTCAAGAAAAAAGAGTCAAATCTACATATGAGAGTGTATTACATAACAAAAAATGTGTCTCTTTTCTTAACAAGTTAAAATTTTAATCTGATAGATCACATAATACAATAGTTTTCCCCTAAAAAAATAACACAACCAATGACCTTTTTCCGTTTGATTTTTATTGTTATTATTAGAATTCCTATGAGGAGCTTCCGGTTAGCTGCTTGCACGCACATGGGTATTTTCGGAATATTGCAACCAGGGTACGTCTAGGCGTCTGCTCCAGGTTTTGACACGTGCTTACAATTGTTGCATTTTAGCTAACGCAATTCTCATCTTCACTGGCGGTTGCTTTGTGCTCTGTGTGAAAATTCCCCAAATTCCACCTGCTTTCCTTCATCTCCGTTCCACTCCTCTGGCACTGTTAGATTTTGTTGCAACATCTGTGGAGCTATCCGGTGAGTTTACTTTTGCGCTCTTCTCTCTTCTTTGATTTTCTCAGCTTCTGTTATTTTTAAATTACTATCCCATCACAGGTCTGTAACGACCCGGTCGGTCGTTTCATGAGTTACAGCTCTGTTTCCCCCCATTTCTGCTTCTTGTTGCCTTATTCAGCTGTATTTTGTGTTATCGGGTTGGTTGGCTCGGGTTCGGAGAGGTTTTGGTAAGGTTTGAGACACTTAGTCCCTTTTGAGTAAGTTTAAGTTGGAAAAGTCAACCGGATGTTGACTTATGTGTAATAGGGCTCGGATGTGAATTCTGATTATTCGGATAGCTTCGGGAAATGATTTGGGACTTAGGAGCGTGATCGGAATGTGTTTTGAGGTCCGTAGTAGATTTAGGCTTGAATTGGCGAAAGTGGAATTTTGGCGTTTTTCGGTTGATGGGTGAGATTTTGATATATGGTCGAAATGGAATTCCGGGAGTTGCAGTAGGTCCGTTGTGTTATTTGGGATGTGTGTGCAAAATTTTAGGTCATTCGGACGTGGTTTGATAGACTTTTCGATCAAAAGCGTAATTCGGAAGATTTTCAGAACCTTAGGCTTGAATCCGATATGTTTTGGTTGATTTGATGTTGTTTAAGGCGTTTTGAAGATTGGTATAAGTTTGAATAATAGTATATGGCTTGTTGATGCTTTTGGTTGAGGTCCCGAGGGCCTCGGGGTGATTTCGGATGATTGGCGGAAGATTTGAATTGGGTTGTGGCAGCTGAAGTTTTTCCCGTTGTTGTCATAACAGCACCTGCGGTTAGGGGACCGCAGGTGCGGCCTCGTAGAAACGACTTTGGAGCCGCAGATACGGCCAAGGAAGGCATCGGCTAGAACCGCAAATGCAGTTGAGGAAGCGCAGGTGCGGGATTTGCTTCGCAGATGCGGCGCCTGAGATTTAAGTGGTGACAGCAGATGCGGCACTTAGAACCGCAGAAGCAGTTGCGCAGGAGCGAGTAATGGACCGCAGGTGCGGAATCCCTGGGCCAGAAGGTATAAAATGATTCCTTTGCGATTTTTGAGTTGTTATTCAACATTTTTATTCAGGTTTGAGCTTGGGGAAGGCTGTTTTGAAGAGGGATTCAAGGGATAACGTCTGGAAGTAAGATCTTTGAACCTAATAATCGATCCTGTGGCATTATTTCACTGATTTGGCCTAAACTTAATGGAAATTAAAGGTTAAAAAGTGGGAAACTAGGGCTTAAGAATTGGAGACCTTTTGTGATCGGATTTCAGTACTTTTGATATGTATGAACTCACGGGGAGATGAGGAATCTATTGATGTGAATTTTACCGAATTCCGAGACATGGGCCCGGGGGTCGGGTTTGGTTAATTTCGGGATTCGCGTTGTATTTCGATTGTTTTCGAGTGGGCTTTGTCCCCTTAGTATATTTTGATGGTTATGTACTGATTTTGTCTAGATTTGGAGCATCCGGAGGTCGATTCGAGGGGCAAAGGCATCGCGAGCTAGAGTTTGGACCGGGTTGAGGTGAGTAATGATTGTAAATGTTTTCCTGAGGGTATGAAACCCCGGATTACATATCGTTGTGCTATGTTGAGGTGACGCACACGCTAGATGACAAGCGTGGGATCGTGCACCGTTGGGGATTGTGACTTAGAGCCCGTTTGGCTTAGCTGATTTAGAGTAGCTGATAAGCATAGGTGCTGAAAAGCACTTTTAAGTGCTGAAGGTGATTTAAAAAATAAGCAGTTACGTGTTTGGATAAAAGTGCTGAAATTAATAATAAGAAGCTAAAAAATTGGATATACAAAGAGTTTTGTTTTAAAAAGAAGTATTTTAGGGATAGAATAGTAAATATTTTGGTCAAACCTAAAGTGCTTATAAGCTGAAATTTGATAAGTTGGGGGAGACCAACTTATGGCTTTTGGCTTATTTTTAGCTTATAAGCACTTAACTTATAAGCACTTTTAATTTTACCAAACGCGTAGATAAGTCAAAAAGTGCTTATAAGCCAGTTTGACCAGCTTATAAGCTTAGCCAAACACCCTCTTAGTCCATCCCGAATGTCTGTTTTACCGCGTATTTGATTGAAAACTGTTTGATGTTATCATGTTTTGGGCTGAATACCATATTTGGGCCTCGTGCCAACTCTTTGGACCCTTAGGGGATTTTTACTGCTATTTCCTCATTGTTTGAATTTTATATCCGTACTCAGTCATGTTATATTATATTATTTTCATAACTCAGCCATGTTTACTCTGTTTTAACACTTAAAATGATATTTTGGGCTGAGCATCATATTTTACTGTGCCCGAGTGACTTTTAGAGATTTCTGACTGAGTAGTGCCAAGGGCCTGTGTTGTGAGGATTATTATGGGATCGGGCTGTACGTCGCTGCGGTATTGTACTGATTATGATTATGAGGCCGAGGGCCTGAGTTGTACGCCATGAGGTGGCTTGATATGCGACCGAGAGCCTATTGATTATCCCACGAGATGGCTTGATATTGCGCTTTGGCCATATGGGGTCCTTCCCGGAGTCTGTACACCCCAGTGAGCGCGGGTACCCATTGTGATATGAGATATAGCCCAAGGGGCTGGTGTTGTTCCATGTTATTGCCCGAAGGGCTGATTCTGTTGACATTGTGCCCCAGGGGCGGATTTTATGTGTTTATCCTTTCTAGCTGCCTTTTTATTTACTTGTTCAACTGTTAAAAAGGTGTTTTAAAGAAGCTTATACTGAACTAAGGTGTTTTATGAGATTGACTATTTTATTGCACTTTATTGATTTTACTCTGCCTCTTTATAGCATGTTGTTGTGATTTTACGTGATTTCTTATTGCTTAGTCTTCATTTTTTGTTATTACTCACTGAGTGTGAGTACTCACTTTACTCCATGCACCCTGCGTGCAGATTCAGGCGCTTCAAGTCCTGCTGGCGAGGGTTGATAGCTTCCAGCAGATTTCCGGAGTCCACTAGGTAGCTGCTCGGCATTCGCAGCCCAGTATTTCTGCCTTTTACCATTATTTCATTCCCTCGTACTGGATTTTGTTCTCCTCCTTATTTGATTTTGCTTATTTTGTTTGTTTTTCCAAAACCAAAAGGAAAAACTAAATCCTTGAGTATTAGAAGAGAAGTAGATTAAGACAAAGAAAAAAATCTAAAGTAAATTGGAAAAAAGATTTAGTCGTGAACCCAACATTAAAAGCAGAAAAGATCTTTGTGCATTTACCTTAGCTTGTTCAAAAAACGAAGAAAGAATATCAAAACTCTGTTCATTTCTTGGTTTGACATAGAAAAAACCCAACCATAGTAAGTAGGTAGAATGAAGTTGTTGCAAGAGTAATCCACTCCAGTTCCTTCGTAAAATTTTTAAGAACTTCCTTAGATTTTGCTTCGTCCCTTCCACTACCATCAGAAACCATAATCTTGGTATACATAATCATGCCTTAGTCACCTAAATCAATTGCACATCAGTCTTGAAAATTATTTATTAAAGAAATAAAGAATAACTTTCCACCGTTACAATCTTATCATGTAACTGTAACTTATGAACTTTGTAATTATTAGTAGGGACCTGATTTCTTAGCGGAACATGGGTAATAAAGAGTTTCAATGAAAGGGTGTGACTTCGGTTTAATTTTAACCTCTATTAAAATAGGAGAAAACCTCAAAAAGAAAAAAAGAGGAAAAAGATAAATACAATTCCTAGTATTGAGACATGCCACATCACCTTTCTCATCCCACAATTTTATATATATATATATAGATATATATATATATATAAAGAGAGAGAGAGATTTTGACGTTCTTCTTTCATCCAATCTCCTCAAATAAAAGTGGAATTCTATCTTTTTATCTTTTTGTTTGTTGTTTTTACTGGGAGATGGGGTTGATAAGGGTCATAAAACTTTCACCTTTCCCACAAAAAAAAGGGGAAGGGGGGGGGGGGGGNCGTCTTTACCTGCATCGAAAACAATATGAGTGTTACCTGTGCGTAGAGTTTCTAGTTCACTGGCGACTGTTGCGGTGTCTGCGTGTATTGTGCCTCTGATATCCCTCTGAACAGGTTTATCAAGTATATTGCTCAGAGTGTTTGTCACCCACTCTTCCAATAACATTTTCATAGCTGGTGGTGCTTCTCCTGCTGCGGATGTTGAGGCTCCCCTTTCGCGTGAGGCAGTCACGCTTTCGTGCGGGGGAGGTGAGGTATCTCTCTTAGGTGTAGCGCTCAGTGTCGTGTTTTCGTTATCCTCCCTACCGGCTTCGTTGATGAAATCTAGAAGGTTGTTTGTGACACCTGCTATTTCTTTTAATCTTGCGTCTCCCTTTCCTGCCATTGTCGGTTTTGTAAGGCTAGGAAGAGGCGATTATCCCTTTCAAGGATCTAGATGAAACTAAAATCTTAGCTAAAGAAATCCCCACAGACGGCGCCAAATTGTTTGACCAAAAGATATTGAAACTTTTTCGATTAAATCAATTAGAGAAGATGACGAGGTAAATCTCAGCCAAGTATAATAAACTCTAGATTGAAAGATGCAAGGGATGAGCAGATGAATAACGTTTCTTAATATCACGAAATCGAATGATTATGTAGAAAGATGGTTGCTCTTGGCCAGAAGTAAAAAGTGGTCTCCCCCCCCCCCCCCTTACAGAGTCTTTTCCCTCTAGTTATAAGGGACAATCCCCTCTTGAACCCTAAAAGATATAACATAAAGAATATCCGAAAGTATATTCCGGCTGCCTCATGTTGCACCTACACTATTGCAAATGTCGTGCATTTTCTAACCGCTGTTAGTCGTCACCTTCTTCAACGACCAAAGGACGCTGTGTAGTAAGGGTCTCGTCCCTTCTCGTATTCGTCAGTGGCCGTGGTCGTCCAAATTTGGACCTATACACTATTATCCTTCCACTGCACACCAGCCCGTTATTTTTACATCATTATTGCAAACTTAAACTCTTTCGACATATGCATACTGTGCATGCCAACAACATTTCGAGACATTCTTCACTTTGGTGATTAATGAACAGGCGCGGATCTATATAAGAATTTTGGCTTTACTTGGGGTAGGTATAATTCCATAAAAAAAACTTAAAGAAATTAATATAAAAAGTCAAAAAGCACCTAGATAACAAAAATGTTGGTGGGTGCTTTGGTCAAAAAGAGAATTCACAATGTTCTGTTAATGTAAAGGGAAAATGCATAAGTACCTCCTGACCTATACTCGGATTTTCAATTACCCACTTTTTCTTTGCGGAAATTTTATTACCCCCTAAACTTATTTTAAATGTAATTATTTGCACCCTTAACGCTGACAACCAAACTCTTGGCAAGTGGTGAGCTACACGCGCCCCCACATGTATTTTTAGTACTTTTTTTATTCTTTCTTCTTTTACTTATCCTTTTTTCTTATTTTTTTATTATTCTCACTTTTTTGGTTATTTCATTCTCTTTTTTTTTGTTTTGGTCACCGGCAGCATAAAATGGTGGTCGTCGGAATTTCACAAACACCATTTTTTCCGGCGAATTATTTTTTCCGGCATTAGATTTTTATCCCGATCATATATATATATATATATATATATATATATATATATATATATATATATATATATATATAT